>NC_041386.1:545915266-545924333 GCF_002162155.2 Triticum dicoccoides | reverse complement strand
TGCACCTCCCCTCTCTCCCCCTGGACCCCATTCCCTCCTCTGTTTCCCTCTCGCGCACAGCACCGAGCGGAGCTCGCCGCCATCGTTGTCGTACCCATGGCCACCGGCCACCCCTAGCCTCACCGACGCCCCAGGAAGCTCCGCCGGTCCTCCCTCGACCTTCTCGCCGTGTCACGCGACCAGAAGAGCCCCGGAACGCCACCCCCGACGTTTTCCCCTCGCCGGCCGCCGAGGATCTTCTCCGTCGATTCGGCCACTCCGGCGCGCCCCCGAGCCGGCTAACCATCCCTACGGCACCGCTGTGAGCTCCTACGCCTCCCCTCCCTCTTTCCCCCTTCGATTGCGCCCTATAGCCGCCGCCCCACGAGCACCGAAGCCACCGTCCGCCATGGCCGGTGAGCTCCATGCTCCCGAGCTTCTTCGCCTGCGTTCGTTGCCTCCGGGTGTTCCTGGTGACCCCAACATCCCGTAGAGCCCATCGGCCGCGCCCGCCGTGCCGTGTAACGCCGAAACCGAGCACGCCCGAGCTCCGGCCACCGCTGTCGAGCTCGAGGCCATCGTCTCCGGCCGCCCTAGCTGCTGCTGCTTGCTGAAATGGGCGCGGGTGAGCTCCAGCTCCCCGTAGCCGCTCTCCTCCGTCCATTTGGACGCCGGAGGAGCGAGCCCGCGCCCTCCGCCGCGCCTGTTGCCACCGGCGACGAGCCGCCGGCGGGTTAGGCCCTGCTGACCAGGGGTTTGACCCCCCCTGGGTCGATGACAGGTGGGGCCAGCCCCCCTGTTAATTAGTTAGTTTATTTTAATTTAATTACCCCCCCTGCTGACACTGACATGTGGGCCCTAGTGTCTTAATCCTTAATTAAACTAAAATAAACCCCCCCCTGACGCTGACCAGTGGGCCCGACCCCCCCCTAACCTTTTAATTAAACTAAATAAACCCCTGTTAACCCCCTGTCACTGACGTGTGGGTCCCACACGTCAGGTTTGACCCGGACCAGCCTGTTGACCTGCTGACGTCACTATGACGTCAGGCTGGCGCATTAATTCAATTACTGGATTTATTAATAATCAGGAAATTCCAGAAAATTGTATAAACTTCAATAATTCATAGAAAATTAACCGTAACTCCAAATTAAATAATTTATATATGAAAAATTATCAGAAAAATTCAAGGAATCCATCTGTACCATTTCCATGCATGTTAGAACAACTTATAGCTGCTGTTTAGCACAAATCAATTAAATGGCATTTGAATAATCACATATGGAGTTTAAATTTGAATCTTGTATTCAAACCAACTTCATTTAATCTGTTGCTAGTTGCATTAGCTCAAAACACATTCATTTTGCCATGTCATGATCATGCATCATATTGTGCATTGCATTGATTGTGTTCCCTTCTGTGTTGCCGGTATTTGTCCCCTCTCGATAGACATGATACCGATGATGTGATCGTTGACACTGATGAAGACTCAATGTTATCTTCAGAAGTGCCAGGCAAGCAAAACCCCCTTGTTCATTCCGATACAATCCTACTCTCTCGCTCCTGCTCTCTTTTACTGCATTAGGACAACAACGATTCATCTGTTACTTGCTGCGGTAGCTGAACCCCTTTATCCTTTGCATGACCTGTCATTCCACAGTAAATAGATGAAACCCACTAGTATGAGTAGGAATTGTTTGAGCCCTGTTGTGCCTACTCATTCATGCTTGTTTGTCATGCCTGCTACTGCTTAGAGTTGAGTCAGGTCTGATTCATCAGGGATGAATCAGAGGCGTGTGAACATGTCCTACGGTGTGTGAGCTAAGTGTGTGAACACGATTTGGTAAAAGGTGTCGGTGAGAGGCCATGTAGGAGTACATGGTGGGTTGTCTCATTGAAGCCGTCCTCAGGAACTGAGTTCTGTGTTTGTGATCCATGATTCAGCTACTACCATACATTGGGCCCTGAAATATGACCCCGCTCGACTTCTTAATCACCCTTGTCCTCTGTCCAGGAGTTGCAAGTAGTTTCTGGTGTTTGTAGTATGCTGGAGGCCGTGGACAGCGCTGACCGTAGGGGTGGGCTGTGATGCGGTAGGCACGTGGCCGGGTACACCGGGCGCCCGTTTGGTGTCACGGAACCCTGTTCACATCGTTTGGGGCTGTGAGCGAAACTCCGGCCGGATCTCCTCATGGATGGAACCCGAATAGGCGATAAACCTGGACTAGAGACTTGAGTGTTTAGGTAGGTCGTGGTCTACACCCACGTCGGCTTTCGCTTGAAGTCTGCCGAGCACATGTCGTGTGCAGACGCTAAGTGGTGGAAACATGTATGAAGAAGTACACCCCTGCAGGGTTAACATCATCTATTCGAATAGTCGTGTCCGCGGAAAGGACTTCTGGGTTGCTTATATCAGTTCATAGACAAGTGAAAGTGGATACTCTAAAATACGCAAGATAAGCGTGAGTGCTATGGAAGGCGTTCTCGTAGGGAGACGGGAGCGGATCCATAGTGGTGTATTGATATGGTGAATATGTGGACTCGTGTGCGCCACCTCAAAAAAGTTACTTGCAGTCGTAGTTCAGGATAGCCACCGAGTCAAAGCTGGCTTGCTGCAGTTAAACCCCACCATCCCTTTGTTGAAAATGATGCATATGTAGTTAGTTCTGATGTAAGTCTTGCTGGGTACATTTGTACTCACGTTTGCCTATTTTATGTTTTTGCAGAGAGACTTCAGTCTCACTAGTAGTTCCACGTGGACTTCGACGTTTAGCTTGTTACCTCAGCTACGATCTTGTGCCCTCGGCAGGATCTGATAGATAGTCAGGCTTCTCGGCCTTTTTCATTTATAGATGTCTGTACCCAGACATGATAGCTTCCGCTTGTGCTTTGACTTGTATGCTCTGATTGTTGGGTCGTGAGACCCATGTTTGTAATATCTCGCTCCTCGGAGCCTATTGATTAAAATACCTGAGTTGTAGAGTCATGTTGTGATGCCATGTTGTATTTGCACATATCGAGCATATTGTGTGTATGTTATTGAAATGCTTGGTATGTGTGGGATCTGACAACCTAGTTGTTTATCCTTGGTAGCCTCTCTTACCGGGAAATGTCTCCTAGTGTTTCCACCGAGCCATGGTAGCTTGCTACTGCTCCGGGACACTTAGGCTGGCCGGCATATGTCCTTCTTCGTTCATGTGTCTGTCCCTTCGGGGAAATGTCACGCGGTGAATACCGGAGTCCTGCTAGCCCAGTGCTACAGCCTGGATTCACTCGCTAATGACCGACACGTTCGATGCTGGGTCATGGATGCCTGTCCCTGTAAGTCTGTGCCGCTTTGGGTTTACGACTAGCCATGTCAGCCCGGGCTCCTTATCATATGGATGCTAGCGACACTATCATATATGTGTGCCAAAAGGCGCAAACGGTCCCGGGCAAAGGTAAGGCGACACCCGTGGGAATACCGTGCGTGAGGCCGCAAAGTGATATGAGGTGTTACATGCTAGATCGATGTGGCATTGAGTCGGGGTCCTGACAGCGTTGGTATCAGAGCTTGACTGCCTGTAGGATTACCAAGCCAAACTGGTCGAAGTTGAGTCTAGAAAATTCTTTAGTTATATAAGGGAATTGATTGTGGGATGGAACGTAAGGCTCTTTTTACTCCTTATACCTCATGCCCTTCTGATCTGAGTTATCTTATCTTTCCTGCGGGGATTAAGAACTAGGCTATCTCTTCTTTCTATTAGGATCACGTGTTACTAATCAGTAGACTTATAAGATTGTTGGATTTAAGTCTCAGTTCAGTTCCTACTACTTCCGTATGTTAATTGTTGATCTCGGAACCTTGATATTGTGCTTCTGAGTGGTTATGCCACCATTTTTGTGATTGTCTCAAATCTTTTTGAGCAATTATAGCCGTTATGCTGTCCGAGTCATCCCAGGTTTCTAAATAGTCCGATGCATTTGCAAATCCCTTCCTTCTGTTTCCGATGTTCCCATAAGCCAGCTTAACCACACTAATCAGTGAGTTGAGGTACTCTGTTACCTTGACATATATGTTGGAGCTATTATTATGACCCTAGGTGTCTTAGGGGATCACCTAGTAATTTAGCCATGATTTGTGTCCTAGTGTGAAGATTCTGGCCTTTATTCTCGGAAGCATCCCGTGATGCTACTTAGTAGTAGGTATTCTACTCCTGGGTTCTGAACCCGAGATTCACTCTACCTACTTCATGTTGATAGTAATTGCTAGTGCCTTAGGATATTAGTAACCTTTGCGATAGTCCTTGAAGTCCGTGGTGTCTTCTTCTTCCAAATACCATGAACTACTTATGGCAGATGTTTATTGGATCAAAAAAAAATCACAATTAGAGTACTCTTGAGGAGTTCTCCATTCATAAATCGTGACTCTGCCAGTTCTACCTTTCTGCATGGGTTATCCGGAAGAAATATGTTGAACTTGGTTCGACATACTAATCTATGCATCCACAACTCAGAAAGTTATATGTTCCTTTGAGTTGTTCTCTTTAGTTGCATTCTGACCCTCGTCTATCAATTGATAGTCAAGAGTATGCGTGCGTTCGTTCATCGATGCCTATGACTCTTGTGGTCTGTCAAGCCATTCTATTCCGGAATGACTAGGAGAAACAAACTCCGGTACCTCTTCCATATCTAGGATTGGGTCAAAGTAGTTGTATTCCGCAGATCAAATGCCAATCCAGCTTTTGGTTCTGCTCTACCTTGGAGTATTACATATTTTATATCGAGATTGTTATAGGAATTGCACACCATCCCATGAACTCTTGGTACAGTGACACTTCTTGCCATCACTGTTCATTCCTCGGCCCTCGTGTTGATGCAACCGGAATACCGACAAATGAATTGTGATGTGTGAAATCAATACTGCTAGCAACTCTGTTGCTTGGTAGTTAAAGGATAATAATTTCATTCTTAGCGTGTTGGTATGAATCATCCTTCTAAGACTGATCGTGCTACCTAGTCCTTATTTCGGTGCACCCTTCGATTGGTGAGTTCGGATCTTGTCAAGTCCTCACTCATTTGATCATATCGTCTTGCCCTCAAAAGCAAGATTGTTCTCGAGCTTAGTAACATACCGGTGGTTCGTGACTTTCCAAATATCTTCTTGGAGGTGTTACCGGGTTGTCACCTGACCGCTATGTTGAGTTCGTGATCAAGTTGGTTTCTTGTGAACCACCTTCTCTCCAAGAATCGGTGTTAGATATCCCTGAGCTAGTTGGTTAAGCTAAACGACAACTTGGAGGGTTGGAAGATAAAAGCTTGCCTGACTTAGTTCGTTCCAAAGGGATATTCTTGTGTAGTGTGTGTTGAAGAAAGATGATATCTTCATCGATTGGTCCTTGTGATCAGTTGCTGGACCTATTGTCTTATCAATCCTTTGATTTGAGTGTGGGCTATCGTCAAATCAAGTCGGAACCAACGATGTTTGTAATGTTGTCTTACTCGTGGTTGATCCCTCGAGCATACACCATTATATCCTTTGGGTCTGACCAATGCTATCACCGTGTACACTTAACTATGGAATTCCTTTTAAAAGGAAACCTAGATGAATTGTTGTTGAGCCCATTGACAACATCCTTGTCTTCTCCATAATTTTGCTGAACATTAAGCTAGTGTTGGAAACTTTTGAAAGCATTTGTTCATGCTAGCTCATGAAGCATATGTTTGGATGAAGGTAGTGACTTCCTTTAATTCATGTGCATCTGATGCAAGTTGCCGCCGTGGATTCGAGAAAGTCAATGTTGCTTTCTTTGGAATCATTCCAAATCAGTCATGCACACGTGCGAAGAATGCTGTGGTTTGAAGACTTGCAACCTTCAATCTATATGTATCCCTAGCACACCAAGCCACTGATTGATTTGTTCAAGGAGAAGGAGTTCCTTCATAAGAGCTAATCCGGACTTATGAAAGAACTTCGATACCCTCGTTGATGGTTCCCCCTCCTGAACTCGGTAGTGTTTTATTATAAGACTACCACGTGGTCATGCTTGTCTGGCACAACGTGTTCACATGTTTGTAGCAGAACCAGCTCATGTTTTGGAGCTTGCTATCGTAGTTCATCTCCCGAGAATCCCGCAACGTCATCTCGTCGATTTGTGTTGCAAACTTTCATTTTTCTTCCTAAGACTCGATGAGCCTGGAATATCCTAACACCAACCAGAGCTGAATCTCAGGCAGATATGATGGTTGGAACATTTCCCTAAGAACTATAATATTGGTCTCTCGATAACCGGTAAGGTGGATGTCGTGGCCAACACACCCATCCGGTAGACCTATTATTATAGTATCTTGTTTGAGGAAGTTGGCCACCCCCCCCATAGGGATTTCGTAGGATTTACTCCCTAGTTGCCCCTATGGATTTTTGTGTTCCCGAAGTCCGACCTTTTACTTGATGTTTTAGATATCAAACCATATCTACGAATGGGTTATACTAGCACATCAAGGAGAACATTAGAAGCGGAGTGCTAAATGTCTCTCGGTCGATCATCCAGATTTTATTTGCTTGGCCTCGCTAAGGTGAAATCTGAGAAAGTGTTATCCTCCTTCGCATCTGCATCGTCCATCGCTATTTATCATGGTAGTATGTTGTGTTGTCAGCACCCTTGACGCGGTTGTTGATAAAACCTTGATGATTATGGAAATGCTCAAGTTCTTGAGAGCACGCACAAGCGCTACGTGTTATCATCGGCACTAACTGGGATTGCTCTCAGTTTCCTCGGCAAATGCTATGACCTTTTCAAACAGTGAATTCACTCTCTTTTGTTGGGTTCTTCCCCAGTTACCAGAATCATTCCCAGCATTTGCATTTTGTTCCTATCTTGCACCGCCAATGTGCCATTCTACCATGGGTCTCTTCCATTTCCGGTGATAAGCAAAATTCATCCATTACGTTGTCTTCAACAAGGTAATCCACATCATCCAAGTCCAAGTATGCCATTCTACCGACCCCGCCAATCGATTGCTGTGATTTGCCTTAGGCTGATATAGAGAGTCTTAACGATCTCTATATCAAAGGTAATTCTTTTTGCCACTTAAGGAAATAATCTACGAATCACCCTCCTCCAGGATGTTTCGTCGTGGTATCATGGCAACTCAACTCCTCGCTACGTTGACAACCGTTCACCACCTTCTTAGGTGTGGAATCGTTGTCTACCTAGTGAACCTTCGTCATCTGTTCCACTCCATTTCTCTAGAGGTGTGCTTCATCTCTCAGCTCGAGAGATGTTGCTATGTCTCATTCCGTGAGTTAATCCTGAGTTGTTCGATCTTCGAGAAGATCGACCCTTCTAGAGTCTCCTTCTTCCCTCCATGTCATGTTGACAGGATTTCTCAGAGCAAGACTTCAAGACAATAATGGTGTTCAAATCAACGTTCATTTGAAGTGCACCCTGGATCGTGAAGATTATACTAGTTTGCGTTTCCCCTTCATCCTACCCTACGCTTGAATCTCGAGACGAGATTCTTGTTTAGTGGGGGTGAGTTGTCACATCCCTAGTTTCTGGCATTGCTCTAGGCTAGCTTCATGTGTGCTTCATGTCTATATTTTTGAAACTTGAATTGAGGAATATTGGAAGCCTCAAAACCCTAAATAAAAGAGGGGCAAAAACCCTAGAAATCTCATTCATTGCTCCAAAAGGCTCTTCTTAAATGTTTGATAATTTTTGGTAAGGGTTCTGGTCCCAACCAAAATATTGAACATTTTTAAGGATTTATTTTTGGGACTTTGGATTTAATTCATTAGCTATTTGAATTTGAATTATATTCATATAATTAGAATATAATTTCAAATACCCCCTGAAATATTTTATAAGCTTTTGGAAAAGTCCATCTAGCAATATAAAATATTCAGAGGAGCTTTGGCATTGTTTGAATTATTATTTTAATTCAAAACAGTGGCAAAAGAATTAAAAAAAAAGAAAACAGAACTCAAATAGAAATAAAAGAGAGAGAGAGAAGGAAGTACCTGGGCCACTTACCTGTAGCCGGCCCAGCTCCTCCAGCGTGGCCCAGCCCACCTCCTCCCCCTTGTCTTCTTCCTCCCCTCGCACCGAAGCAGCTCGGTGGCGAGCGCCGATGCCGCCTCGGCCACCTCCTGCTTCCACCGAGGCGTTCCCGAGCCTCCCCCTCACGCCACGGAGACGCCCTCGCCCCCTGCACCTCCCCTCTCTCCCCCTGGACCCCATTCCCTCCTCTGTTTCCCTCTCGCGCACAGCACCGAGCGGAGCTCGCCGCCATCGTCGCCGTACCCATGGCCACCGGCCACCCCTAGCCTCACCGACGCCCCAGGAAGCTCCGCCGGTCCTCCCTCGACCTCCTCGCCGTGTCACGCGACCAGAAGAGCCCCGGAACGCCACCCCCGACGTTTTCCCCTCGCCGGCCGCCGAGGATCTTCTCCGTCGATTCGGCCACTCCAGCGCGCCCCCGAGCCGGCTAACCATCCCTACGGCACCGCTGTGAGCTCCTACGCCTCCCCTCCCTCTTTCCCCCTTCGATTGCGCCCTATAGCCGCCGCCCCACGAGCACCGAAGCCGCCGTCCGCCATGGCCGGTGAGCTCCGTGCTCCCGAGCTTCTCCGCCTGCGTTCGTTGCCTCCGGGTGTTCCTGGTGACCCCAGCATCCCGTAGAGCCCATCGGCCGCGCCCGCCGTGCCGTGTAACACCGAAACCGAGCACGCCCGAGCTCCGGCCACCGCTGCCGAGCTCGAGGCCATCGTCTCCGGCCGCCCTAGTTGCTGCTGCTTGCTGAAATGGGCGCGGGTGAGCTCCAGCTCCCCGTAGCCGCTCTCCTCCGTCCATTTGGACGCCGGAGGAGCGAGCCCGCGCCCTCCGCCGCGCCTGTTGCCACCGGCGACGAGCCGCCGGCGGGTTAGGCCCTGCTGACCAGGGGTTTGACCCCCCCTGGGTCGATGACAGGTGGGGCCAGCCCCCCTGTTAATTAGTTAGTTTATTTTAATTTAATTACCCCCCCTGCTGACACTGACATGTGGGCCCTAGTGTCTTAATCCTTAATTAAACTAAAATAAACCCCCCCTGACGCTGACCAGTGGGCC
>NC_041386.1:545896124-545912769 GCF_002162155.2 Triticum dicoccoides | reverse complement strand
AAACATGTATGAAGAAGTACACCCCTGCAGGGTTAACATCATCTATTCGAATAGCCGTGTCCGCGGTAAAGGACTTCTGGGTTGCTTATATCAGTTCATAGACAAGTGAAAGTGGATACTTTAAAATGCGCAAGATAAGCGTGAGTGCTATGGATGGCGTTCTCGTAGGGAGACGGGAGCGGATCCATAGTGGTGTATTGATATGGTGAATATGTGGACTCGTGTGCGCCACCTCAAAAGAGTCGCTTGCAGTCGTAGTTTAGGATAGCCACCGAGTCAAAGCTGGCTTGCTGCAGTTAAACCCCACCATCCCTTTGTTGAAAATGATGCATATGTAGTTAGTTCTGATGTAAGTCTTGCTGGGTACATTTGTACTCACGTTTGCCTATTTTATGTTTTTGCAGAGAGACTTCAGTCTCACTAGTAGTTCCACGTGGACTTCAACGTTTTGCTTGTTACCTCAGCTACGATCTTGTGCCCTCGGCAGGATCTGATAGATAGTCAGGCTTCTCGGCCTTTTTCATTTATAGATGTCTGTACCCAGACATGATAGCTTCCGCTTGTGCTTTGACTTGTATGCTCTGATTGTTGGGTCGTGAGACCCATGTTTGTAATATCTCGCTCCTCGGAGCCTATTGATTAAAATACCTGAGTTGTAGAGTCATGTTGTGACGCCATGTTGTATTTGCACATATCGAGCATATTGTGTGTATGTTATTGAAATGCTTGGTATGTGTGGGATCTGACAACCTAGTTGTTTATCCTTGGTAGCCTCTCTTACCGGGAAATGTCTCCTAGTGTTTCCACCGAGCCATGGTAGCTTGCTACTGCTCCGGGACACTTAGGCTGGCCGGCATGTGTCCTTCTTCGTTCCTGTGTCTGTCCCTTCGGGGAAATGTCACGCGGTGAATACCGGAGTCCTGCTAGCCCAGTGCTACAGCCTGGATTCACTCGCTGATGACCGACACGTTCGATGCTGGGTCATGGATGCCTGTCCCTGTAAGTCTGTGCCGCTTTGGGTTTACGACTAGCCATGTCAGCCCGGGCTCCTTATCATATGGATGCTAGCGACACTGTCATATACGTGTGCCAAAAGGCGCAAACGGTCCCGGGCAAAGGTAAGGCGACACCCGTGGGAATACCGTGCGTGAGGCCGCAAAGTGATATGAGGTGTTACATGCTAGATCGATGTGGCATTGAGTCGGGGTCCTGACATATTTCCAATCGGAGATCTCTGAGATCGTCGGCTAAATTCTGAGGTAATCCTCCAGCTATGAGGGTGTTCACATGGCTTTTACGGCTCAAGGCATCTACTACAACATTTGCTTTTCCTGGGTGATAATGCAATCTCATATCATAGTCCTTGATCAATTCAAGTCATCTTCTTTGTCTGAGGTTCAACTCCTTCTGCGTGAAAATGTACTTCAAACTCTTATGATCCGTGTAAACATCACAACTATTTCCGACAAGGAAATGTCTCCACGTCTTGAGTGCGTGCACTACGGCTGCTAACTCCAAATCGTGTGTGGCATAATTTATCTCGTGAGGTCGTAGCTGTCTGGAGGTATAAGCTACATTTTTCTAGAAACAAAAATAAAAATATTTTTTGTAGAGTCCAAATAAAATTAAATTTGAATTCAAACTTTTTTGGCAATATTTTCTTCTGACATTTTTCTTTGAAGTGTCATGTTTACTCCTCTCATACTTTTGCTCAAGTATTTGTCACGTATTTTTGAAATAAATTTCAATTGCCAAAATCAAATTCAAATCAAATAAAACTCAAATGCCTCTGAAATTTCCAAATGCCACTCAATCAAACAAAATGCATAGATGCTTAACTAATATTTGTAAAACATTTCAAATTGAAAATTTGGAATGTTACATGGTATTTATAGGGGAGCAAGGGGCGCGCATGCTGCCTCTCCCTTCCCGTGGGCGCTGCGCTTTGTATTTGGCCACGTTGTCATCGTGCAGATCGTGGCAGAACGTGGGCGCGTGGCTGGTTAAGCCAGCGAACGATTCTCACTTCCTTTCGTGGATACGCTAGTCCGTATGCATGCAGATATTTTGAGAGCTTTTTTTTAGGCGTGGAACACAGCTGGGCTCGGCCGGCCCCTTAGCTATTTTAGTGACTAATGGTTGTCTATCTATGGGCCCCTCTGTGTAGGACAACGTTTGCATGGGCTTCTTACCCATTGTTTAATCAGAGCAGCTTTTTCATATGAAGGGACTGTGTTGATTTGTTCCAAGAGATTAATGATTGGCTGTGAGGGCCACACCACATACGTTCATGCATGTACGCTGCCTAGCCTGCATGCATTAGCACATAACGCATGCTTGTGCTAGCTAAAGATTTAATTGATGCTAAATTTTCTTTAGTCACCAATTATATTGTCTATTTATTTTGTTAATATGTTGTGATATTTTGATGGCCAACGCCGACGGCGCGGCTCCTGTGGGTGTTGTTCCTCCTTCCTGCAGGGTCGTCATGGTACTCTCCGGCCTTGTCCGTCTTCGAGGTTTGTCTTTGGGTGAAAGCCTTTTGCGCTGCTATAGCAGGGTCGGCTGATGTCGTTGCTCTCGGGTCGCTTTTCCCTTATGGTCGTCATCTTGAAGACTAGTTCCCCTTCGCGCTTTCCCTAGGGTGGACATGCAGAGTTGGTCGCAGGTAATCCTCCTGGTCCCGACGGTCCAGTGCGTCAATGGGTGCGCCTATGTTTGTTTCTCGCTATGACATCGAAGTCGGAGCTGCGCTGTCAGGACCCCGACTCAATGCCACATCGATCTAGCATGTAACACCTCATATCACTTTGCGGCCTCACGCACGGTATTCCCACGGGTGTCGCCTTACCTTAGCCCGGGACCGTTTGCGCCTTTTGGCACATGTATATGACGGTGTCGCTAGCATCCATATGATAAGGAGCCCGGGCTGACATGGCTAGTCGTAAACCCAAAGTGGCACAGACTTACAGGGACAGGCATTCATGACCCAGCATCGAACGTGTCGGTCATCAGCGAGTGAATCCAGGCTGTAGCACTGGGCTAGCAGGACTCCAGTGAACCGGGCTGTAGCGGGCTAACAGGACTCCGATATTCATCGCGTGACATTTCCCCGAAGGGACAGACACAGGAACGAAGAAGGACACATGCCGGCCAGCCTAAGTGTTCTGGAGCAGTAGCAAGCTACCATGGCTCGGTGGAAACACTAGGAGACATTTCCCGGTAAGAGAGGCTACTAAAGATAAACAACTAGATGGTCAGATCCCACACATACCAAGCATTTCAATAGCATACACACAATATGCTCGATATGTGCAAATACAACATGGCATCACAACATGACTCTACGACTCAAGTAATTTATTCAATAGGCTCCGAGGAGCGAGATATTACAAACATGGGTCTCATGACCCAACAATCAGAGCATACAAGTCAAAGCACAAGCGGAAGCTATCATGTCTGGGTACAGACACCTATAACTGGAAAAGGCTGAGAAGCCTGACTATCTACCAGATCCTGCCGGGGCACAAGATCGTAGCTGAGGTAACAAGCTAAACGTCGAAGTCCACGCGGTACTACTAGCGAGACCGAAATCTCTCTGCAAAACATAAAATAGGCAAACGTGAGTACAAATGTACCCAGCAAGACTTACATCAGAACTAACTACATATGCATCATTATCAACAAAGGGGATGGTGGGGTTTAACTGCAGCAAGCCAGCTTTGACTCGGTGGCTATCCTAAACTACGACTGCAAGCGACTCTTTTGAGGTGGCGCACACGAGTCCACATATTCACCATATCAATACACCACTATGGATCCGCTCCCGTCTCCCTACGAGAACGCCATCCATAGCACTCACACTTATCTTGCGCATTTTAAAGTATCCACTTTCACTTGTCTATGAACTGATATAAGCAACCCAGAAGTCCTTTACCGCGGACACGGCTATTCGAATAGATGATGTTAACCCTGCAGGGGTGTACTTCTTCATACATGTTTCCACCACTTAGCGTCTGCACACGACATGTGCTGGGCAGACTTCAAGCGAAAGCCGACGTGGGTGTAGACCACGACCTACCTAAACACTCAAGTCTCTAGTCCAGGTTTATCGCCTATTTGGGTTCCATCCATGAGGAGATCCGGCCGGAGTTTCGCTCACAGCCCCAAACGATGTGAACAGGGTTCCGTGACACCAAACGGGTGCCCGGTTTACCCGGCCACGTGCCTACCGCATCACAGCCCACCCCTACGGTCAGCGCTGTCCACGGCCTCCAGCATACTACAAACACCAGAAACTACTTGCAACTCCTGGATAGAGGACTAGGGTGAATAAGAAGTCGAGCGGGGTCATATTTCAGGGCCCAATGTATGGTAGTAGCTGAATCATGGATCACAAACACAGAACTCAGTTCCTAAGGACGGCTTCAATGAGACAACCCACCATGTACTCCTACATGGCCTCTCACCGACACCTTTTACCAAATCGTGTTCACACACTTAGCTCACACATAGTAGGACATGTTCACACACCTCTGATTCATCCTCGATGAATCAGACCTGACTCAACTCTAAGCAGTAGCAGGCATGACAAACAAGCATGAATGAGTAGGCACATCAGGGCTCAAACAACTCCTACTCATGCTAGTGGGTTTCATCTATTTACTGTGGCAATGACAGGTCATGCAAAGGATAAAGGGGGTTCAGCTACCGCAGCAAGTAACAGATGAATCGGTGTTGTCCTAATGCAGTAAAAGAGAGCAGGAGCGAGAGGGTAGGATTGTATCGGAATGAACAAGGGGGTTTTGCTTGCCTGGCACTTCTGAAGATAGCATTGAGTCTTCATTAGTGTCAACGATCACATCATCGGTATCACGTCTATCGAGAGGGGACAATTACCGGCAACATAGAAGGGAACACAATCAATGCAATGCACAATATGATGCATGATCATGACATGGCAAAATGAATGTGTTTTGAGCTAATGCAACTAGCAACAGATTAAATGAAGTTGGTTTGAATACAAGATTCAAATTCAAACTCCATATGTGATTATTTAAATGCCCTTTATATGATTTGTGCTAAACAGCATCTATAAGTTGTTCTAACATGCATGAAAATGGTACAGATGGATTCCTTGAATTTTTCTGATAATTTTTCATATATAAATTATTTAATTTGGAGTTACGGTTGAATTTCTATGATTTTTAGAAGTTTTAGCTATTTTCTGGAATTTCCTGAATATAATAAAATAAACTAAATTCCAGAAAATGAATATTGCGTCAGCATGACCTCACCCTGACGTCATCAGGTCAACAGGGCGGGTCCAGGTCAAACCTGACGTGTGGGGACCACATGTCAGTGACACAGTTAACTAACCTAAGTTTAATTAGAGCCTGGGCCCGCATGTCAGTGTCCTATCTACTTAACTAAGTTAGTTAACACTAACTTAACCTGGTACTAATTAAACAGGGGGGCTGGGCCCACACATCAGTCAGAGAGAGGGGAGGGTCAAACCGGGCAGTGGGTCAACCCACGCCGGTCAAGGGTTAACGGTCGCCGGCGTTTAGCCGCCGGCGAGTCCCGACGCGGTGGTGCGCTGCGGAAATGGCCTACAGAGCGCCGTTTGGCGCGCGGAGCACGACTACGGGATGCGGACGCTCGTCCGCATCTAACCAGGGTGGTGGCGCGGCCGGGGAGTGGCCGGAGAGTGGTCGGCGACGAGCTTTAGCGGCGGCCGGAGTTCGGCGTCAGTGAGGACGGCGCTGCGGTGCACGGGGGAAGGAGCAGGTGTGTGCGTTCGGCTCCTGAGAGCACGGTTAGCAGGCGGGTGCTACTAGGGCGAGCGGAGGAGCTCGGGAGCACGGGGCTCATTGGCCATGGCGATGGGCGGAGCTCGGTTTCGTGGGGCGGCGGCTAACGGACGAGAACGGAGGGGGTGAGCAAGGGGGAAGGCGCAGGAGCTCACAGCGAGTTCGAGGGGGCAGTCAGCAGGCTCGGGGACGTGCGGGGTGCGGCAAATCGACGACGGCGATCATCGGACAGGGACGAGGAAGATGGCGACGATGGCGGCTCCATAGGGCCTCTGCGTTGGCTTTCCTCAATGGAGAGGCGTGGTGCAAGGTGGCGGAGGTGCTGGACTGATCGGGGAGGCAAGGCATCGGCGGTGGGCACGGCGAACGGCGTCGGTGGCGACGGGGCTCCGCTCGGTGGAGGAGAGAGGGAGCCAGAGAAAGGGGGGAGAAGGCACGGGGAGAGTGCGAGGCCTGGGAGGGTGCGTGGCGTCGCGGACGAGGTCCAGGGCGACGAGAGGAAGCAGGAGGTGGCCAGGGGGAAGCAGGAGGTGGCCGAGGCCTCTCGGGCGCGCGCCACGCCTCGCCTCTGTTCGTCCTCCTGGCAGAGGAGGAAGATGACAAGGGGGAGGAGGTGGGCTGGGCCGGCTGGGCCGGTTGGTGGGCGCCAGGTGGGCTGCAGGTGAGTTAAGTAGGCTTCTGCTCTTTTTATTTTTTTTTCTTCTGTTTTGTTTTATTTAATTTATTTTGCCAGTGTTTTGAATTTAAAATAATTCAAACAATGCCAAAAACTCCTCTGAATATTTTATATTGCTAGATGGACTTCTCCAAAAGCTTATAAAATATTTTCGGGGGTATTTGAAATTATATTCTAATTATATGAATATAATTCAAATTCAAATAGCTAATGAATTAAATCCAAAGTCCCAAAAATAATTCCTTAAAAATGTTCAATATTTTGGTTGGGACCAGAACCCTTACCAAAAATTATCAAACATTTAAAAGGGCATTTTTGGAGCAATGAATGAGATTTCTAGGGTTTTTGCCCCTCTTTTATTTAAGTTTTTGAGGCTTCCAAAATTCCTCAGTTCAAGTTTCGAAAATATAGACATGATGCACACATGAAGCTAGCCTAGAGCACTACCAGCAGCTAGGGATGTGACAACTCACCCCCACTAAACAAGAATCTCGTCTCGAGATTCAAGCGTAGGGTAAAGTGAAGGGTAACGCAGACTAGTATAATCTTCACGATCCAGGGTGCACTTCAGTTGAACGTTGATTCGATCACCATCTTTGTCTCGAAGTCTTGCTCTGAGAACTCCAACTAACATGACAACGAGAGGAAAGGAAAGATCCTAAAAGAATGGTTCTTCTCGAAGGTCGAACAACTCAGGATTAACTCACGGAATGAGACATAGCAACATCTCTCGAGCTGAGAGGCGAAGCACACATCCATAGGAATGGAGTGAAGCAGATGACGAAGGTTCACTAGGTAGACCACAATTTCACGCTTAAGAAGGTGGTAATCGATTGTCAACGTAGCGAGGAGTTGAGTTGCCATGATACCATAACGATACACCTTAGGGAAGGTGACTCGTAGAGATATCCCCTTAAGTGGCAAAAAGAATTACCTTTGATTCAGAGATCATTGGAACTCTTAAAACCAGCCTAAGGCAATTCTCGAGCGATCGTTTGGAGGGGGTCGGTAGAATGGCATACTCGGACTTGGGTGATGTGGATTACCTTGTTGAAGACAACGTAATGGATGAATTTGCTTATCACCGGAAATGGAAGAGACCCATGGTAGAATGGCACATTGGCGGTGCAAGCTGGGAACAAAATGCAAATGCTGGGAATGATTCTGGTAACTGGGGAAGAACCCAACAATAGAGAGTGGATTCACTGTTTGAAAGGGTCATAGCATTGCCGAGGAAACTGAGAGGAATCCCAGTTAGAGCCGATGATAACACGTAGCGCTTGTGCGTGCTCTCAAGAACTTGAGCATTTCCATAATCATCAAGGTTTTACCAACATCCGTGCCAAGGATCCTGGCAACACAACTTGCTACCATGATGAATGATGATGGATGATGCAGATGCAAAGGAAGATAACACTTTCTCAGATTTCACCCTAGCAATGCCAAGGAAAGAAAATCTGGATGATCGACCGAGAGACATTTAGCACTCCGCTTCTAATGTTCTCCTTGATGTGCTAGTGTATCCCATTCATAGATATGGTTTGATAACTAGAACATCAAGTAAAAAGGTCGGACTTCGGGATCTCAAAATCCATAGGGGCAACTAGGGAGTAAATCCTACGAAATCCCTATGGGGAGGTGGCCAACTTCCTCAATCAAGATATTATAATAACAGGTCTTCCGGCTGGGTGTGTTGGCCACGACATCCACTTTACCGGTTTTCGAGGGACCGATATTATAATTCTTGGGAAATATTCCAACCATCATATCTGCCTGAGATTCAGATCTGGTTGGTGTCAGGATATTCCAGACTCATCGAGTCTAGGAAGAAAAATGAAAGTTTGCAACACAATTCGACGAGACAATGCTGCGAGATTCTCGGGGAATGAACTACGATAGTAAGCTCCAAAACATGAGCTGGTTCTGCTACAAACATGTGAACATGTTGTCCAAGACAAGCATGACCACAAAGTAGTCTTATAATAAAACACTACCGAGTTCAGGTGGGGAACCATCATTAATGACATCGAAGTCTCCACGCGTGGAAGTCCAAAGAGTTCACCTTGGACAGACTCCTTTATCTTTGAACAACTCAATCAGTGGCTTGGTGTGCTCGGAACACATATGGAATGAAGGTTGCAAGTCTCCAGACCACAGAATACTTCGCATGTATGCATGACTGACTTGGGATGATTCCAGAGGAAGCAAAACTAACTTTCTCAAATCCACGGCGGCAACTTTCACCAAATGCACGTGTATAAGAGGAAGTCACTCCTTTCATCAAACAAATACTTCATGAGTTAGCATGAAGAAATGCTTTCAAAAGTTTCCAACACTAGCTTAATGTTCAACAAAATCATGGAGGAGATAAGGATGTTGTCAATGGGCTCAACAACAATTCTTCCGGGTTTCCCTTTAAAAGGAATTCCATAGTTAAGTGAACAAGTGATAGCATAGGTCAGACCCAAAAGATATAATGGTGTATACTCGAGGGATCAACCACGAGTAAGACAACATTACGAATATCGTTGGTTCTGGTCTGATTGGATGATAGCCCATACTCCAATCAAAGGTTGGATAAGAATGATAGGTCCATTAACTGATCACAGGGACCAATCGATGAAGATATCATCTTTCTTCAACACACACTACACAAAGATATCCCTTAACATGAACTAAGTCAGACAAGCTTTTATCTTCCAACTCTCCAAGTTGTTGACTAGCTTAACCAACTAGCTCTGGGATATCCATCACAGATTCTTGGAGAAAGGGTGGTTCACAAGAACCCGACTTGATCACGAGCTCAACATAGCAGTCAGGTGACAACCTGGTAATACTTCCGAGAAGATATTCGGAAAATCACGAACCACCGGTATGTTACTAAGCTTGAGAACAATCTCGCTTTTGAGGGCAAGACGATATGATTAAATGAGTGAGGACTTGAAAAGATCCTAACTCATCAATCGAAGGGTGCACCGAAATAAGGACTAGATAGCACGATCAGTCTTAGAATGATGATTCAAGAACCAACACGCTAAGAATGAAATTATTATCCTTTAACTACCAAGCAACAGAGTTGCTAGCAGTATTGATTTCACACGCCATGATTCATTTGTCGGCATTCCGGTTACAATAACACAGGAACCGAGGAATGAACAATGATGGCAAAAGTATCACTGTACCAAGAGTTCATAGGATGGTGTGTAATTCCTATAACAATCCCGATATAAAAGATGGTAATACTCCAAGGTAGAACAGAGCAAAAGCTGGATTGGCATTTTGATCTGCGGAGTACAATTGTTTTGACCCAATCCTAGATATGGAAGAGGTACTGGAGTTTGTTTCTCCTAGTCATTCCGCGATAGAATGGCTTGACGGACCACAAGAGTAATAGGCATCGATAACGAACGCACGCATACTCTTGACTATCCATTGATAGACGAAGGTCAGTAGACAACAAAAGAGGGACAACTCAAAGGAACATATAACTTTCTGAGTTGTGGATGTATAGACTAGTATGTCGAACCAAGTTCAACATAATTCTTCCGGATAACCCATGCAGAAGGGTTGAGCTGGCAGAGTCACAATATAGCATGGAGAACTCATCGAGAGCACTCTTGTTGTCATCTTTTGGTTCAGAAGAACTCCTGCCAAGAATGGTTCATGGTAATTGGAAGAAGGATGTACCACGAACCTCGAGGACTATCGCAAAGGTTACTACTATCCTAAAGGGACTAGCAAACACTATCAACATGAAGTAAGTAGGGTGAATCTCGGGTTCAAAACCCAAGGAGTAGAATACCTACTACTAAGTGGCATCACGGGATGCTTTCGAGAATAAAGGCCAGAATCATCACACTAGGACACAAATCATGGCTAGCTTACTAGGTGACTCCCTAAAACACCTAGGGTCATAATAATAGCTCCAACATAAAGGTCGAGGCAGTAGAATACCTCAACTCAACAATTAGTGTGATTGAGCTGGCATAAAGGAGCATCGAAACTAGAGGGAAAGGATTTTGCAAATGCGTCAGACTCTTTAGAAACCTGGGATGACTCGGACAGCATATCGGCTGTAAATGCTCAGAAAAGATTTGAGACATTCACAAAAATGGTGGCATAACCACTCAGAAGCACAATATCAAGGTTTGGAGATCAACAGTTAACATACAGAAGTAGTAGGAACTGAACTCAAGCTTAAATCCAACAATCTTATAAGTCTACGGATTACTAACACGTGATCCTGATAGAAAGAAGAGATATCCTAGTTCTTAATCCCCGTAGAAGAGAAGATGATGACTCAGATCAGAAGGCCATGAGGTATAAGGAGTAAAAAGAGCCTTACGTTCCATCCCACAATCAATTCCCTTATATAACTAAAGAATTTCTAGACTCAACTTCGACCAGTTTGGCTTGGTAATCCTACAGGCAGTCAAGCTCTGATACCAATGCTGTCAGGACCCCGACTCAATGCCACATCGATCTAGCATGTAACACCTCATATCACTTTGCGGCCTCACGCACGGTATTCCCATGGGTGTCGCCTTACCTTAGCCCGGGACCGTTTGCGCCTTTTGGCACACGTATATGACGGTGTCGCTAGCATCCATATGATAAGGAGCCCGGGCTGACATGGCTAGTCGTAAACCCAAAGTGGCACAGACTTACAGGGACAGGCATTCATGACCCAGCATCGAACGTGTCGGTCATCAGCGAGTGAATCCAGGCTGTAGCACTGGGCTAGCAGGACTCCGGTGAACCGGGCTGTAGCGGGCTAACAGGACTCCGATATTCATCGCGTGACATTTCCCCGAAGGGACAGACACGGGAACGAAGAAGGACACATGCCGGCCAGCCTAAGTGTTCCGGAGCAGTAGCAAGCTACCATGGCTCGGTGGAAACACTAGGAGACATTTCCCGGTAAGAGAGGCTACTAAAGATAAACAACTAGATGGTCAGATCCCACACATACCAAGCATTTCCATAGCATACACACAATATGCTCGATATGTGCAAATACAACATGGCATCACAACATGACTCTACGACTCAAGTAATTTATTCAATAGGCTCCGAGGAGCGAGATATTACAAACATGGGTCTCATGACCCAACAATCAGAGCATACAAGTCAAAGCACAAGCGGAAGCTATCATGTTTGGGTACAGACATCTATAACTGAAAAAGGCTGAGAAGCCTGACTATCTACCAGATCCTGCCGGGGCACAAGATCGTAGCTGAGGTAACAAGCTAAACGTCGAAGTCCACGCGGTACTACTAGCGAGACCGAAATCTCTCTGCAAAACATAAAATAGGCAAACGTGAGTACAAATGTACCCAGCAAGACTTACATCAGAACTAACTACATATGCATCATTATCAACAAAGGGGATGGTGGGGTTTAACTACAGCAAGCCAGCTTTGACTCGGTGGCTATCCTAAACTACGACTGCAAGCGACTCTTTTGAGGTGGCGCACACGAGTCCACATATTCACCATATCAATACACCACTATGGATCCGCTCCCGTCTCCCTACGAGAACGCCATCCATAGCACTCACACTTATCTTGCGCATTTTAAAGTATCCACTTTCACTTGTCTATGAACTGATATAAGCAACCCAGAAGTCCTTTACCGCGGACACGGCTATTCGAATAGATGATGTTAACCCTGCAGGGGTGTACTTCTTCATACATGTTTCCACCACTTAGCGTCTGCACACGACATGTGCTGGGCGGACTTCAAGCGAAAGCCGACGTGGGTGTAGACCACGACCTACCTAAACACTCAAGTCTCTAGTCCAGGTTTATCGCCTATTTGGGTTCCATCCATGAGGAGATCCGGCCGGAGTTTCGCTCACAGCCCCAAACGATGTGAACAGGGTTCCGTGACACCAAACGGGTGCCCGGTTTACCCGGCCACGTGCCTACCGCATCACAGCCCACCCCTACGGTCAGCGCTGTCCACGGCCTCCAGCATACTACAAACACCAGAAACTACTTGCAACTCCTGGATAGAGGACTAGGGTGAATAAGAAGTCGAGCGGGGTCATATTTCAGGGCCCAATGTATGGTAGTAGCTGAATCATGGATCACAAACACAGAACTCAGTTCCTAAGGACGGCTTCAATGAGACAACCCACCATGTACTCCTACATGGCCTCTCACCGACACCTTTTACCAAATCGTGTTCACACACTTAGCTCACACATAGTAGGACATGTTCACACACCTCTGATTCATCCTCGATGAATCAGACCTGACTCAACTCTAAGCAGTAGCAGGCATGACAAACAAGCATGAATGAGTAGGCACATCAGGGCTCAAACAACTCCTACTCATGCTAGTGGGTTTCATCTATTTACTGTGGCAATGACAGGTCATGCAAAGGATAAAGGGGGTTCAGCTACCGCAGCAAGTAACAGATGAATCGGTGTTGTCCTAATGCAGTAAAAGAGAGCAGGAGCGAGAGGGTAGGATTGTATCGGAATGAACAAGGGGGTTTTGCTTGCCTGGCACTTCTGAAGATAGCATTGAGTCTTCATTAGTGTCAACGATCACATCATCGGTATCACGTCTATCGAGAGGGGACAATTACCGGCAACATAGAAGGGAACACAATCAATGCAATGCACAATATGATGCATGATCATGACATGGCAAAATGAATGTGTTTTGAGCTAATGCAACTAGCAACAGATTAAATGAAGTTGGTTTGAATACAAGATTCAAATTCAAACTCCATATGTGATTATTTAAATGCCCTTTATATGATTTGTGCTAAACAGCATCTATAAGTTGTTCTAACATGCATGAAAATGGTACAGATGGATTCCTTGAATTTTTCTGATAATTTTTCATATATAAATTATTTAATTTGGAGTTACGGTTGAATTTCTATGATTTTTAGAAGTTTTAGCTATTTTCTGGAATTTCCTGAATATAATAAAATAAACTAAATTCCAGAAAATGAATATTGCGTCAGCATGACCTCACCCTGACGTCATCAGGTCAACAGGGCGGGTCCAGGTCAAACCTGACGTGTGGGGACCACATGTCAGTGACACAGTTAACTAACCTAAGTTTAATTAGAGCCTGGGCCCGCATGTCAGTGTCCTATCTACTTAACTAAGTTAGTTAACACTAACTTAACCTGGTACTAATTAAACAGGGGGGCTGGGCCCACACGTCAGTCAGAGAGAGGGGAGGGTCAAACCGGGCAGTGGGTCAACCCACGCCAGTCAAGGGTCAACGGTCGCCGGCGTTTAGCCGCCGGCGAGTCCCGACGCGGTGGTGCGCTGCGGAAATGGCCTACAGAGCGCCGTTTGGCGCGCGGAGCACGACTACGGGATGCGGACGCTCGTCCGCATCTAACCAGGGTGGTGGCGCGGCCGGGGAGTGGCCGGAGAGTGGTCGGCGACGAGCTTTAGCGGCGGCCGGAGTTCAGCGTCAGTGAGGACGGCGCTGCGGTGCACGGGGGAACGAGCAGGTGTGTGCGTTCGGCTCCTGAGAGCACGGTTAGCAGGCGGGTACTACTAGGGCGAGCGGAGGAGCTCGGGAGCACGGGGCTCACTGGCCATGGCGATGGGCGGAGCTCGGTTTCGTGGGGCGGCGGCTAACGGACGAGAACGGAGGGGGTGAGCAAGGGGGAAGGCGCAGGAGCTCACAGCGAGTTCGAGGGGGCAGTCAGCAGGCTCGGGGACGTCCGGGGTGCGGCAAATCGACGACGGCGATCATCAGACAGGGACGAGGAAGATGGCGACGATGGCGGCTCCATAGGGCCTCTGCGTTGGCTTTCCTTAATGGAGAGGCGTGGTGCAAGGTGGCGGAGGTGCTGGACTGATCGGGGAGGCAAGGCATCGGCGGTGGGCACGGCGAACGGCGTCGGTGGCGACGGGGCTCCGCTCGGTGGAGGAGAGAGGGAGCCAGAGAAAGGGGGGAGAAGGCACGGGGAGAGTGCGAGGCCTGGGAGGGTGCGTGGCGTCACGGACGAGGTCCAGGGCGACGAGAGGAAGCAGGAGGTGGCCAGGGGGAAGCAGGAGGTGGCCGAGGCCTCTCGGGCGCGCGCCACGCCTCGCCTCTGTTCGTCCTCCTGGCAGAGGAGGAAGATGACAAGGGGGAGGAGGTGGGCAGGGCCGGCTGGGCCGGTTGGTGGGCGCCAGGTGGGCTGCAGGTGAGTTAGGTAGGCTTTTGCTCTTTTTATTTTTTTTTCTTCTGTTTTGTTTTATTTAATTTATTTTGCCACTGTTTTGAATTTAAAATAATTCAAACAATGCCAAAAACTCCTCTGAATATTTTATATTGCTAGATGGACTTTTCCAAAAGCTTATAAAATATTTCCGGGGGTATTTGAAATTATATTCTAATTATATGAATATAATTCAAATTCAAATAGCTAATGAATTAAATCCAAAGTCCCAAAAATAATTCCTTAAAAATGTTCAATATTTTGGTTGGGACCAGAACCCTTACCAAAAATTATCAAACATTTAAAAGGGCATTTTTGGAGCAATGAATGAGATTTCTAGGGTTTTTGCCCCTCTTTTATTTAAGTTTTTGAGGCTTCCAAAATTCCTCAGTTCAAGTTTCGAAAATATAGACATGATGCACACATGAAGCTAGCCTAGAGCACTACCAGCAGCTAGGGATGTGACATGCGCGCGGCGGGGCCCCCGCGACAACGATGATTCCATGAGGGCGGTTTCAGCGGACAGTGCTCTCCGGAGATCGCGATGGACTAGGTCATTGCGAGGCTTGCAACTTTCTCTTGCAATGTACATCAACAAAGTTGGAGCTGCCAGTCGTCGATGTCTTGGTTGATTGAGTTGTTGATTGATTTTTTTAAATTAACTCTTTTCATTATCGAACACTTTATTTTTGCTGTTTTGAATTTATATTTTATATATTTATTTATCTCAGTCAAAATCTATGTCAACAGATGGTTCGAAGTGAGATTTTTTTTACTCAGGCCCAGAGCTCGAAACTATACATATTTTGTTTAAAGCACTTCTAGTGAGTATGGGTTTATGATTTTTTAGACGATCGTGTGCCAGCTACGTACAGCTTTTTAACCATATGCTGCAAATGTGGAGGCTAAAAATCAGGCCACGTGGCTTATCCGGCTAACAAACTTTATCCTATGCCTTCCTCAACTCTTTTCCCAACAAACAAACAAACTCATATTTCTCTTGGACCATAGGAGACATCGGAGACGAGGCTCATCTCAATTCCGTCCGGACTGTGGCCGCAGCCTCGTACGTATTAAGATTTCCTTTGCATGATATTGTATACTGATTCGCTAGTCTCTTGATCAATTCATTGGCTGACTACTCTGTTACTCCAATCGCCTAGATTGCTTTCAATCCTTCAATCCCCGTGATGCCTCCCCGCTGGAGCACGTGGTGACTTGAACCAGGTGTGATCAACTTTGTTTTCTCATTGAGCTTTTATACTTCAACGTCTAATGTGTCCGCTTATGTTTTCCTTGTATCTTTTTATCCTGCTGATGATGCAGGAGCCAGTGATATTTGGGTCACGGCTTGGATAGATCCGTCTTAGTGGACTTGCCTTTTGAACGGTATGACTATACCTTCCTCTGTGGTCGCATCTCTGTTCTTATTTATAGTACTGCCAAAGACGCAATTTCTGGTACGTATGGAAATTCGGGAAAGGTTATATATACCAATGTATGAGGCTCGTAATGCGTTTGATCTATATCTATTCATCCGAAAATTGTGATCCCACGGTCGGTGTTCCGGGAAGCCTCTATCCGGGCTTGGTCCGTCGTTCGACTCGGGATTTTTTTTTGTGAATTAGTAGATTGCTCACTGTTGGCGCTCCAGGAAGCCTATATATGGGTTTCATCCTTCGTTCAACACTGAATTTTTTTTAATTTTTTTTATCGTGTACGTATATAAATTAGACTTGATCACTGTTGGTGTCCCGAGAAACCTATATATGGGCTTGGTCCGTCGTTCGACGGTCATTTTTTTTATTGCCATATATGTATGAGTTTGATGATTCGATCATCGTCGGCGTTCCGGCAAGCCTATATATGGGCTTGGTCCGTCGTTCGACGGTGATTTTTTTTTATTTGCCATATATGTATGAGTTTGATGACTCGATCACCGTCGGCGTTCCGGCAAGCATATATATGG
>NC_041386.1:545821901-545895804 GCF_002162155.2 Triticum dicoccoides | reverse complement strand
GTGATGATTTTTTTATTTGCCATATATGTATGAGTTTGATGATTCGATCATCGTCGGTGTTCCGGAAAGCCTATATATGGGCTTGGTCCGTCGTTCGATGATGATTTTTTTATTTGCCATATATGTATGAGTTTGATGACTCGATCATCGTCGGCGTTCCGGCAAGTATATATATGGGCTTGGTCCGTCGTTCGACGGTGATTTTCGATCACCGTCGGTGTTTCGGTAAGCCTATATATGGGCTTGGTCCGTCGTTCGACAGTGATGATTTTTTTATTTGCCATATATGTATGAGTTTAATGACTCGATCACCGTCGGCGTTCCGGCAAGCCTATATATGGGCTTGGTCCGTCGTTCGACGGTGATGTTACTGTTTTTTGGGGGATGAGGAATATTTTCAATCACGCGCACCTGTTTCGTGTTTCTCATATTCCCTTTTTTTATGCATCAAATTCAAATATTGAAATGCTTTTTTATTGTAGATACTATCTCTCGTTGCAGACTGCGTACTCATCTCTTCCACCTTGGTATAATATTTAATCTTGCATTTTCATGTACTATTCTTAACTTCCTGTAACTTCATACGTATACCGACATGCATATTTTCCTTGCATATAGATGGAGGAAGTCACGACACCATCTTCGTCTGAATCATGTAGAATGCCTTTATCACAGTTGGCCAAAAAACACCTATTTGAACCTGATACTAGTGAGCTAGCCAATCCAGTGATTACGAAGTTAGGCGTACCACACAGCCATCCTGAGCTTGGACCACGTGGATGGACGGCAGGGCCATCTTTCTCGGCTCGTTGTTATCAACCTCCTGCACCTGGGCCCAGACTTGATGAAGCTTCAACCCTTGGGACACATATGATATCCAAAGGTTTAGGCTGGGAGGATCATGAGGTTGAATACGCTCCAATGCCTCTTGGGTATCTTGAATGGGGTACTAATGTCTTGAAGAAATATCATACCCATCTGAAGGGGAGTGAGGAAGGTGTGGATTATGTCTATGGAGCCATTTATTGCTCTTTAGGCGACTATTCTGTCTCTCCTTCTCTTTTAAGGTCTTTATTGGAGAGATGGGATCCCAACACCAACACATTTTTGTTCTCGTCTGGCGAGCGTACAGTCACACTTCTTGATATGCATCAGATTGCGGGGTTGCCCCTTGATGGTGAACCTTATGAAGAATATGTTCCCCTAGCTGATGAGTTGGATCCTTCGACTCTTTTGTACCCCAACTTCTTGCCTCGGCTCCTAGAACTTTGGACCAAGCTTGCTGTGGGTGGCAAAGTAGGTTTCAAGGAATGGTCTAATTTCTTTCACAATAGTGGAGTAAACTCCTTTGCTACCAAGAGCTTAGAAGACCAGCGCGTGTACACCGCGGCTTTCCTTGCCATATGGCTTTGCCGCTACGTCATTGTTGGTGGTGGGCCATATATTCGCCCTGGGGTATTAGTGATGGCGGCATGGATTTCCCTAGGACGACGCGTCTCTTTGGGCCCACCTGCTCTTTGCTCCCTTTATTACTCACTTCAGCGGATTTGTACTCATCCAATTGGCCCCTCGTTCATACATAGGATTTGGCCGGTCCACTACCTTGTTGGATGGATGGGCGTATACCTCAAGAAACCCTATGGAAACAGAGCAAAAATGCCAAATTTCCCGAGCTCTAGAATTTTGGCGGTACAACCTAATATGGTGAACACCATGTTTAAGACGCCACGTCATTTTACTCCTAAAGAGGCACATTCTTTCCTCGATGATTCTAAGAATATTGTTTGGAACCCCTATTCTCTCACTATGGAAGGTGTGTTCAAACCCAAGAGGGCTTTCTTAATTTCTATTCGTCGAGGCATGCTGCCGTGGAGGCGTGGTACTATCACCGCCGATGTGTGTATAGCTGAACCATATCACCTAGATCGAGTGGCACGACAGTTTCATCTTGACCAAGTTGTACCCTTTTCTCCACTAGCGAGCCTGTATACTCAAGACAAAATTGGAATTGCCTATGCTTTTTGGTCACACCTATTATCCTTGGCCCCTGAAGAATTCCACTATTTTCCTGACGATGATCGAGTTGGGAACTCCTCTGTAGCATGGGCTAATTGGTGGGAAAAAAATTCTAAAGCCTTTCGCCGACATTCTGGACCAACTTTGCAATGGCAACATGACTGGGAAGACCCCTTATGATGTAAGGATAAAAAATAAGTGTGCACTACAACACAATATCAGGCCTCGCCCATTGTCTGATAAAGATTTTATGGTGGTGAGGAGAGTATCTATGGAGCACCGTGACCAGCATGTTCAGTCCCTGAGAAGGCAGAAACGCCTATTACAGATCAATGGAGACTGGTCCTCTATAATTATTTAAATGATGTTGTTGCTGCTCAACCGGTGAAGTCTAAAGAGGTGAGCTCAAACACATGTGTGTCCATATTTCATTATGTCTCACGTACTATTTAGTACTAACTTGAGTTCTCTTTTTGGTTTTTTTTGCAGCTACGGCGAGGTAATGTAATGAAACAGAATGCCATAGCTGGGTCCTCCTCCGCTCATCCGCTATCAGTGGATAATGATATCTCAGACACTGCCCCATCCGCTAGTGGAAAGAGACGTAGACAATCTACACCGCCTCATGTGGAACAGGAAGCAAGGCTGCCTTTGAAGAGTAAACTTGATTTCGCCCAAGCATCCAATTTTTCTGAACCAATAACATTGGATGGTCCGTTCTTAGATGTTGAATTCAGTAACTTTGTTAGTGATGAAGATTTTAGCCATGTTCTCACCGGAGAAAAGGACCATGGCCTTGGTGACCTCTTCGATTTATCCGTAGAGGATTGTACCTTTGGCGAGTGTGGCACAAGTCGTATACCCTCCAGCCCTGGTATGGCTGAAACTGTGCTCCCTACCCCTAGTGCTCTTGATTTCTTGTCAACTTTACCTGGTAGTTTATTTACTTATGCATTTATTTAATTGGCCGTATCTATGAACCATCATTATCATCAAATTTTCACGACTCTTCACTTATTTTTTTTAGGTTGCGAACAAGAAAGTTACCATTCGCAAGACCCTGTCATGACGGTTGTATCAAGGGAAGCGCACAGATGGACTGCAGCTTTGTCAAAGACACGTTTATAGATGCCACAAATATTGTGGTGAAACGAGCCCTCGAAGGACTGAACGACTCTACCCTTGGTGATCCCAAGCGACGCATCATGCTTGAGAGCGTTTCTCAGACGCTGCCCACGCAAGTACCTGAGGTAGCTAAGGTGCATGCCATGTTTGTCGGGCTTATTGACCTTTCCAAGAAATTGGAGGTTGGCCAAACTGAGTTCACAAAGGGATCCGAGCGAGATGAACATGCTGCTGCTGAAGTCGAGCTTAAGATTAAGTCCGGTCACGAAGTTTCCAAGGCTGCGATTGGGGACTTATCTAACCTAGACAAGAAGTGTGCTGAAATGGAGGTGCAGGAAGCAGCGCTTAAGGTGCAGCTTGAGGAGGCTACCGCCAGTTTGCAGAAGCTTAAACTAGAGAGGGAACAGCGCCGACAAGCACATAATGCTCATCAATCTGAACTGAAGGATTTGGTGAAGAGTCTACAGGACACCAACGCCGGCAAGCATACAAGGCTTGCTGAATTTGAACAAAAGACGGCAAAATTAAAGATTGAAGCAAGTCAGTTGTTGAACAGCCTGCAGAACTGGCGAGCTCCTTGAGATGGCCTAGACTTCCCTTAGTTTTTTTTTATTTAGCCGTTTCAATTTATCACTTCCCTTTGAATCATTTTAGGCTCAGTATTCAGTTTCACTTCAAATGTAGCAGTAATTTGTTTATTCACCTGGGAACTCCGAATTTTATGCATGATGTGCTAGTACGCCAGCTTTGACGTTGAAGCATCCTTATTTATTTACACTATTGTTGTGTATGGCCTGAAGCCTTATTTTTTATTCTATTTTTTTATATAAATGCATGTACGTACCATTTTTGTATGACGTTTAAGCTTATGATGAAGTCTGGAGCCTGCTTGATGTTTATATTTTTTTATTACCCTCTTTTTTTACGTCACAGTTTATACTCGTAAGTCATTGGAGTTTTTTTTGTGCCCCAGTTTATCTTGTAAGTCATTTTAACGATCGCCTTTACTTTATCTGGGTCAATTTGGATGCCATTCTTTGTGACCAAAAAACCAAGAAATTTTCCGGAGGAAACTCCGAACACACATTTCATGGGATTCATTTTCAAGTTATGTTCCCTCAGATGCTCGAAAACCATTGCAAGATGTTTCATATGGTCCTCTTCACGTTTTCATTTTACTACTATGTCATCTATATAACATTCAACAATTACATATAACAACTCATCTAAAACTATGGTCATGGCTCGCTGATATGTCGCCCCTGCATTTTTTAATCCAAATGGCATGACCTTATAACAGAATATGCCTTTGGGTGTCCTGAAAGCTGTTAGCTCTTCATCTTCTGGCGCCATTTTTATTTGATTATATCCAGAATATCCATCCATAAAAGAAAATATTTCATGATTCATGCTAGCATCAACGAGTATTTCAGATATAGGTATAGGAAAATCATCTTTAGGGCATGCTTTATTTAAGTCCCTAAAGTCTACACACACACGGATTTGACCATTTTTCTTTTTGACTGGTACAATATTGGAAAGCCACTTAGGATATTTGACTTCCCTAATGAATCCAACGGCTATGAGTTTGTCGACCTTAGCTTCTATCTTGGGGAGTAGCTCGGGTCAAAATCTCCTTTGTGTTTGTTTCACTAGGGGAACATCGTCTTGCACTGCAAGTCGATGCACCGCCACTTCCGGATCCAAGCCTGGCATTTCCTCATAAGTCCAGGCGAAGACATCTTTGTTCGCAGAAAGGAACTTATGATATTCCTCTTTCTTCTCTTTGGACAGACGTGCGCCAATAAAAATCGATCGCGGATCCTCGATTGTCCCAATATTTATTTCTTCCAAGTCATCAATAGTTGGATGATTACCATCCTCCATTTGTGGGGATGCCTCAGTTGGGTCTACAAATTCAGTCGAGGTCATGCCAACCTCATAGCCCAGCCCATGTGTCGAGGTCATGCAAACCTCATAGCTCAGCCCATGTCTTTTTTCTTTCAAAGGCTGGCCCTCATGTAGAGCTTCGAGTTGTTCTCGGGACAACGCCTTTTCAAATGGCGCTCGCTGCCCCCGGCCATCACACAACGACGGGCCAGTGAGAGTATCATATCCCATTCTCTGTGTCATATACAATACTCGGTTATCGTACAGAGAAATAGGAAATGACTCATCATCTTTATTTTCCAAGGTGATATGAACCACATTTTTATTTTTATTTTCACAATCATGTGACTTCTCTTTATTTTGCTTAATTTTATGTTGAACCAAAGGAGGTAAGAGCATAGGCATTTTGGTACCTCTTTTAACAGATGATTTATCGATGACACGGAATATTGGGTCACCCTCTTTCCTTTGGTCACTTGGTATATACTGATAAATCTTTCGGCCAGATGAGGATTATGTAGCATTTTTTACCATATTTGATTCAGGTACTACAGGCCTTGGCTTGTGTACTTTTTAAACAGGCTCAAAGTAGAATTTAGCATCGGCGTAAAAAGATTCAGCTACGGTGAATGGTCTCTTATCTATAAATATTCTTATTATTTCTCCATATTGCTCTTTGTACTTGACACACTGATGGAGTGTAGATGGCACAACCTGATTTTCATGCAACCATGGTCGGCCCAATAGTGCATTGTAAGATGTTGCTACATCAATCACATGGAATCTCACGTATATAGATAATGCTTTCATTTTTAGTACCAAGGAAATGGTACCCATGGCCTCTTGACCTGACTGGTTAAAGCCGTGAATGACCACATTTGACCGACTCAAATCCTTAGGGGAATATCCAATCCTTTTTAAAGTATGCAGAGGCAACAAATTTATGGCGGATCCATCATCTATCATTATGCGATTTGTTGCCAAGTCGTCAATCTCACCAAACATAAGAAGAGGTCTGTTATGCTTCTTTGCTCCTAATAACATGTCCTCATCCGTGAATGTAATATTTAACACATCATTTAATTAGGCTTCAGTCTGTGAGACTTCCACTCTATAATCTTCAGGAAATGACAATGCTGTAACTAGTGCCTTGTGTAAATCCGAGGAAAGAGACAAAGCATCATACACAGAAAGCATAGCTGATATTTTCTTCAAATGAGAGATTACATCATACTTGACCGACACCTTAGAAGGCGGGTCAATTGTCTCATTCTTAGTTACATCTTTGTTCCTAGGCTCCTTTCTAGGTGGAGGATGTGGGTCAGCTAACTGGCGACCTGATCTAAGGTGGACCTGATCCACTTCTGGTGCATCTTCTTCGGGGAAGTGGAGGGACTCGCTATCATCCTCAAACACACCTATAGTGAGAACGTTGAATTCTTCACCAGGCGGAACCTTCATGCGCTTCGCCAGATGCTGATATTTCTTTGGTACGAAGCGCAGAGGAGCGACATCTTCCATCACTTGGGGTAGTACATGGCGTTTTGGCCGCTGTTCCCTCCAGTCTTGGGGTTCTTGAGAAGCTGGTACACTGGGACATCCATCACGGCTGCAGGGAACGTGAGCCTCTCTTTTACGCTAACCCTGGGACGTGGTCCTATGGCCGAGGTACGGGAGGAAGCCTGAAGAGATAATTGGGTTAAATTCATATCCTGATGTAAAAATCATATCATCATAAGTTGGCCTCATATTTGAAGATGCGCAACTCACCGAGCTATCTTGAAGAGTGGCAACATTTGCTGTAGCCATCTTCTTTCCTTTCTTTAAGCTTTTGAGGAGATCAGTATCAATGGTCCCCTCATCGATCATGTTCTGTATGATATTCTTCACAACAAAGCAATCTTTGAGTGTATGGCCCAAAATGCGATGGTAGTGACAAAAAGTTGGGTCATGAAATTTTGAAGCTTCTTCTGGCCTTTTAGGCTTGGGAAGTTCTATAAGACTCAACTCCTTTAAACCATTAAAAAGGTCATCAATTTCTTCTACAGGAAAAGAATACTCCCTGTTTTGTCGCTCGCTGAGAGTTGGCCTCCTACTGACCTATGCATCTTGCTGCCCTTGATTCCCTATAGGTGCTCTTCTGGGCTGGGACTAAGGTTTTACCGTTGTTGTCTCCATGGCTTCTGCAGACTTGGGTTTCATCGACAACTTTTCACGCTGACCACCTTTGTCTATAGGCTTATTGAACGTCGTTTTTGTTCGACGAGCAACAAGCTGCATAAAATTTTCTATATCCATGGATTTTGAAGATAACTCTTCAAACGTGAGGGGCCTCACTCCTTGTAACTGGACAGCCACTTCTGAGCGGAGATTGTTCATGCACATGCGCACTGCTTCCGGCTCAGTGATTGGCTGTGGGCAATGAAGACTTAGGTTTCTTCGTCTATTTATGAAATCAGCCGTCCTCTCGTTGAACCCTTGTTCAGTTTGGGTCAACTCAGTTATGCCCACCGTCCTCTGTGTGCTATAAAACCTCTCGAGGAATGAGTTTTGCATTTGTTCCCACATTTTTATAAAGCTTGGAGGCAACTTGTTGTACCAAGTGAAGGTAGGCCTAGACAATGTCTGTACAAACTGCCTAAGGAGAAGTGCTCTGTTGTTAGCTGTATCCTGACAAGCAGCAAGAAAGTGTGCTATGTGCTCATGGGGAGATCCACTCCCGTTGAACTTACTAAACTGCGACTGCCTATAATTTGTTAGGAAAGGAACTAGGTCCACATCAGGTGGGTATGGCTTAACATACCCTGGCCGCATCGAGTATTGAGTTTGCATTAATTGCGACTTTACCCCTTCAGGGATCATTCTTTGGATCGCCTCAAGGTTAAGCCCTGCTCCTCCATGTTGGCTGCTAGCACTTGCGCCACCATCCCCTTCATTTCCTTTGCTCTGGTTATTGCTCATATGAATTCAAAGGGCTGCTAGCTCGTCTTCCTTTTGCTGAAGCGCTGCCGTAAGGTTGGCTAATTGCTCCTCAACGGGACGAGTTTCATTCGCAGCTAGGACTTGTTCTGTATGCTCTGCACCATGGTGAAGTTCTGTATCATTCTCAGAAGGGCAAGGAGTTCTATCTAATAGGGGATTGTGAGACCCCCCATTGCTTGACCCAAGTTCTTCATGATTTGAACCCTTCTGGCTCCGCGTCATGCGGCGAGGACCTTCTACAACAGTCTTACGTGCCTTCTTCCTCTTGAAGTGTATTGATACTGAGGAGGTCTCGCTACTATTGTCTGTCACCCCTTTGACACCAACTGGCATTGCATTGAATACTTCAAATGAGTTGCCTGAGACCTTCTTACGAGTTGGCCATGGAGCGAGAGTTCTGGTAGTCTTGTTTTCTGTACTTGCCATTTCTTTTGCCCCATTTCCTCCACTGACGTGGCTTGTTGATGGAGAATCTCTTCCTTGTATTCTGCTATACCCTGAATCAGCTCGTACTGCCATCTCTCTTTGTTTTAGGGAAGCCTGCTTTTTGCGTGCATGAGTAGCCTGCTTCACATACTCTTGTCGTCGTGGATTTGCCTTCACAAATTCTTCATATTCTGGCCACTTCGATAGAGTTTCTACACGCCGCATGATGGCGCCACCAACATTATCAGCAGAGATAGAGCATCCTGGAAGTATTTCCTTCAAAGCTTGGCAAACATTCTGTGTCATGACGGCATGGAAGCTAGCATGGCTCCCTCCGCGAATCCTCGCATTGCTCTTCCTTTCTCTATTTCTGATGGGATATGCCACTTGCTTCCGTTGTTGATTGGTCATGTTTGCATCATTTGCCACTGAGAAATCAAGCCATGCACGGTGAGCCCTCTGCCGTCGACGACGACGACGTGTTGGATTAACTAAGCCTTCAAATGATGGTCTTGGTGCTGGCACCGAGGAGGACAAAGGATCTGATATTGTAGCAGTTGGATCCATATGACCAGCTTGGAGGTCATCTGAAGTGACAAACACCCCCTGCCACTGGAGCGAGCGTCTATTGCTTGGCTCTCCTACTAGGCATGGTCCAATGGGATTATAGCCCATGGTGGGGATAAATTCAGGTGCATCAACACACAGTTGGTTTCTTGGACGAGCCGATCCTTCATGTGAGGAAGACTCAGTGTCCTCGGCCATTACACCCTTTCCTTTGTCCGCGGCGCAAGCCCTTTGTGTTGCCCCTACGTTGCTTGGGATAAGCTTATGGGAGCTTTCTCCTGACCCTTCGTGTGCGCCCACCCTAAGTTTTGAAGGTGTAAGGGGCACTGCGACTTTGGTCGATGTAGTTGAAGCAGATTGTCTTGGCGATGCCACCTTCAGTGATCCCGTCCGTTTTGCGAGAACGGGCCACTCTTCGGGTGTCATGCGAACAACATTTGCTGGTACCTCATGACTCATGACCTTGGTAGGTGACATCTTTGTGAAACCAGGAGGAACTGAAGTAGATGAAGAAGCTTCGCGTACATGCTGATCCTTAGATGCTCTTGCAGCTGCACGCATCCTTCTCTTTGCTGACTTTGTGAGAATAGGAGTAAACCCTTCCTTCAGTGCAGAAGAGACTTCCTTTTCTTCTGGCTTAGTTGGGGATGCAGCTGTCGTTTCCAAACTCTTGCTAATTGCAGCCACAAGCGGACCAATAGGCACATCTAGCCAGAGGTCGCCAAAGCGGAGAGTGACGAATTGCTGGACCTGTCCCTCCATACCTTCACAATAAAGAAAACCATATATTAGTTTTCTTCATCTATTTTTTTGTATATGCATACATAATGTTTTATGCTTTATGTACTATGGAAATTCATATGTTGCAATCCTATGTTGGAATTCGAAGATGAGGGGAGAAATATGTCCCACCGGGCGTGCCAGAATCTGATGACGGGAAAATGGCGGGCGTGAGACACGCGTCCACGTCATTGATACAGAGTTAATAATTTAATTACATAGATGCATACAATAAAAATATGATCAAACATTGCAGGTATTTTATTTCCAGAACTCTTACATTTACATAAAAATTCTGTTAATTACATCTCCGAAGAGAAAACCCCTGATTAAGAATTCCAACATATCTATTACATAAGATTGCAACACATTCCTATTACAATATGCTACAAGAAAATTCCTCCTCGCGGTCGTCAATGCACTCCTGCTTGGGTACTTGAAGTTTGCTTTCATGCAAGTACTTCTCCATAATTTCATGTTTGATATGTTGGAGTATATATTTTCCTAACATGTTTAATTGTGGTCAACCTCATTTATATGATGGTGCAGAATGAAGGTTGGTTTTGACTAGGCTTAGTTTTATCCTACGTTTGGCATATATGATATGTATATATTTTTCTTTGGGAATTTTATACGACATCTTTGGTTTTGGTGGCATGGATACATGTGACATGCCAATTTTAATAAGTTTTGCATCATCACATTACTACTATCACCGCGCGACATTGATATGGTGTCCGTGTGTAGCGTAATGGACTGAAGCTTTCTGACACAATTTTGATGCTTTTTATAGTGCATATGATATGTGCCATATTTTGTTGACTTTGACTTCACACGGTATCAAAACTAACCACGCGGTGCAATGATATGACACACACGAATAGCTTGACCCGAATGGAGTTTGTTTATGATATTTTTTATTTGTTTAAAGCCTATGTGGGCTACATGGAATATGCCTTATCATGTATTTTGCATGAATTTTGTATGCATATGTGGATGTGGAGTGAACTTATTTTTTATTGAGTTATGCTTTACCTGTATTACTACTAACACAGTGTGGCACTAAGATAATGCCCGCGTGCAGCATAACCAGGCAAAGGTTTGTGGAGCAATTATGGTGTTGCATGAGTCGTATGACATCTATCATTTTTGTTTATGTTTGTACCTCACATGGTATTAGCACTAACTCCATATAGCGTCATTTCATTGGCGCTAGTGTGTAGCATAACCCAAGTAAAGTGAGTTTATGATATCCATTTATGACGATGCTAATAGTTTAGGCTCTTATAGCATTGGAGCATTTCATGACATATTTTATTTGACTTTGGGCCAAATATGTTGCTTGAATATTTTGTTTAGTTTTCTCTCACTTGTATTACTACTAACACCGCGTAGCATCAAGATAATGCCTGCGTGTAGCGTAACCAAGTAAGGTTGATTTTTTTATGATGCAACATGTTCTATAATTCATCTTGCATAATTTTGGTTTCTAGGTGTGTATCGTGAACCCATTTTTTAATTAAGTCTTGCCCTGCTCGTATTACTACTAACACCGCGTGGCATTAAGATAATGCCCGTGTGCAGCGTAACCAAGTGAGGGAATATATTTTTATGCTCTTATTTGTATTGCAACTAGCGTGACACATAATGCTCGTGGCGCAACCAAACAGGAGATTATCATGAGTTCAGTTTAGTGCCTTCGTAATTTCATTCCAACTTAGTCATATCCAATTTTTTTATGATGACCAAATTAAGTTAATTTTTTACGAGGTTTTCGCACCTATGACACTCTTGATTCGTATCAATGTATAGAGACCAAACCAAGGAATGAGGCGTTCGTCTTGGCTTGTATCGCTAAAGGGACCGAATCAAGACCGGGATCAATAGGACGAAGCACACGCAACATTTAAAGAAACCGTGCTTACAAGAACCATGCATGCCCCTTGACTCGTACTGCGATGGCCGAGCCGAAGGAGAAAGTTTGGGGTAGATATAACATGCTCCTTGGTTTGTACCGCGATGGCCGAACCAAGGACAAAATTTTAGAATGGATGCAACACACTCTTTAGTCTGTACCAAAATGGCGAAACCAAAGACAAAATTTTGAAATAGATTAAACCATGCACCTTAGCTTGTACCGCAGTGGCCGGACTAAGGGCAAGAATTTTTTTTGGGAGATGAAATATGCTCCTTGATTTGTACCATGATGGCCGAACCAAGGACTAGAGTTTTGGGGAGGGAGGAAGCATGCTCCTTGGTTTGTACCGCGATGGCCGAACCAAGGACAAATTTTTATGTAGATTAATCATGCATTTTGATTTGTACCATAGCGGCCGAACCAAAGGCAAGAATTTTAGGGAGATGAAACATGCTCCTTAATTTGTACCATGATGACCGAATCAAGGGATAGAAATTTAGAAGAAGAAGGAGAAGAAAGCTCCCTGGCTTGTACCACAATGGCCAAACCAGGGGCTACACAATGGCCAAACCAGGGGCTAGAGGAGAGCCATTGAATCTCACTTTCAAACCTCCTACTCGCAGGACGCCTGTCTCCTTCTCTCCTCCTATGCTACTGTATGTGTGTGTAATTTTTAGCAGATGAAAGGAACAATCTAAGGGGCCGACCCTAGAGCAGTCAGGCATCCTGGTATTTATAGGGGAGCAAGGGGCGTGCATGCTGCCTCTTCCTTCCCGTGGGGGTTGCGCTTTGTATTTGGCCACGTCGCCATCATGCAGATCGTGGCAGAACGTGGGCGCGTGGCTGGTTACGCCAGCGAACGATTCTCACTTCGTTTCGTGGATATGCTAGTCCGTATGTATGCAGATATTTTGAGAGCTTTTTTTTTAAGCGTGGAACACAGCTGGGCTCGGCCGGCCCCTTAGCTATTTTAGTGATTAATGGTTGTCTATCTATGAGCCCCTCTGTGTAGGACAACGTTTGCATGGGCTTCTTACCCATTGTTTAATCAGAGCTGCTTTTTCATATGAAGGGACTTTGTTGATTTGTTTCAAGAGACTAATGATTGGCTGTGAGGGCCACACCATATACGTTCATGCATGTACGCTGCCTAGCCTGCATGCATTAGCACATAACTCATGCTTGTGCTAGCTAAAGATTTAATTGATGCTAAATTTTTTTTAGTCACCAATTATATTGTCTATGCATTTTGTTAATATGCTATGATATTTTGATGGCCGACGCCGACGGCGCGGCGCCCGTGGGTGTTGTTCCTCCTTCCCGCAGGGTCGTCATGGTACTCTCCGGCCTTGTCCATCTTCGAGGTTTGTCTTTGGGTGAAAGCCTTTTGCGCTGCTATAGCAGGGTCGGCTGATGTCGTTGTTCTCGGGTCGCTTTTCCCTTATGGTCGTCATCTTGAAGACTAGTTCCCCTTCGCGCTTTCCCTAGGGTGGACATGCAGAGTTGGTCGCAGGTAATCCTCCTGATCCCGACGGTCCAGTGCGTCAATGGGTTCGCCTATGTTTGTTTCTTGCTACGACAGAGAAGTCGGAGCTGCGCGCGGCGGGGCCCCCGCGACAACGATGATTCCATGAGGGCGGTTTCAGCGGACAGTGCTCTCCGGAGATCGCGATGGACTAGGTCGTTGCGAGGCTTGCAACTTTCTCTTGCAATGTACATCAACAAAGTTGGAGCTGCCAGTCGTCAATGTCTTGGTTGATTGAGTTGTTGATTGATTTCTTTAAATTAACTCTTTTCATTATCGAACACTTTATTTTTGCTGTTTTGAATTTATATTTTATACATTTATTTATCTCGGTCAAAATCCATGTCAACAACAACGATGCAAGTCAACAGATCCTCGGTGCCACCTTCCCCGGCAGACACGCAACGACACCGACAAACTCTCCAGGTGGTGGTGGGGAAGGGAGGGAGGGGTGGTGGCGGGGCTTGGGTTAGGTCAATCTCATGTCACCTGAGAAGGGCGCTGAGCTTACGAATAATTGACTAGCCAAAATGTTGGTTAGAGATGCCTTGGCCCTTTACTGGCCCAAAAATTGGCAAAAGTTGTGAAGAGAATGTGCAACTTCGCGTAGGCAACCAGAATTTTTACTAGCAACCAATGCAAGGACCAAAATACGGCTGTCAAAATTTTGGCAGGGCACTTTAGGCACCCATCAAACGTACTCCCTCCGTTCCAAAATAATTGTCTTTCTAGAGATTTCAACAAGTGACTACATACGAAGTAAAATAAGTGAATCTATACTCTAAAACATGTCTACATACATCCGTATGTTGTAGTCCATTTGAGATGGCTAGAAAGACAATTATTTTGGAACGGAGGGAGTATGATATATTCTTTAGGTATGAGAATTGACAAGTGACAGGCGGAAGAAAAATAAAATGCTTCGGCGACATGTTCCAAGAGGGCACAACAAGGTTTGAACATTAACATTGAGCACTCCACAGTCCACACCATAGTTGCTGTGGATATTATAAGTCTTCTTTTTGCCCATTGCAACGAATACGGACGAGGATCTCACAGATGGTCTCACAAGCTTGATCACATTCTGGACAGATGGCTCGACAGCTGCCTCCTCAAGATCTTCCCGGCCGGCGATCTGGGTATGGAGTCGATGAAGAGCACCTTGCGGACCTTCTTGTACGGCGCCACCTGCTTCGCCACATGCTCCATGACTTGTGTCTCAGTGATCTTGCTCCCGGGTTGCCTCACCACGAGCGCCATGGGTATCTCTCCCGCCTCTTCGTGAGGATATCTGCAAATTCACTGGAACCGTCAATACTGCCGGAGCATGTGGCGCCGTACATTCAGTTTGTAAGCTGCCATGTTCCATTGTAAAATTCAGAATGCGGTAAGCTGTGACGATCATTCATCGGACTTACGGCATAACTGCAGCATCAACAATTTCTGGCAACGACTGAAGGATAAGCTCCAGCTCTACAGGCGCGACCTGCAGTATTCAGTTTATTCAGCTATAAGCATCAATCATGCAAATCAGGCTAACTTGCTAGAAGTATATGACAATAATAACACATGGTTCAGGAGCTGATAAGAGCAGACCAGACCTGATAGGCCTTGTACTTGATGAGCTCCTTGAGCCTATCCACGACGAACAGAAACCCATCCTCATCAATGTAGCAAAGGTCGCCGGTCTTCAGCCAGCCTTCCGAATCGAAAGCGGCCGCGTTCGCCTCGTCGTCGCCTACATAGCCTGACATGCACAAAAACCGTAAGTAATCTCAGCGCAGCGTCACAACAATCTGCGCGCACTGAGGACAATGTGCATTGCAGGATGATGCTCGTGGCTTCACCTGTCATGGTGGAAGGACTTCTCAAACACAGCTCCCCTTTCTGCCCGACGGACAAGGGCTCGCCGGTGACGATGTCGACGATCTTCGCCTCGACGTTGTGGTTGATGCGGCCAGCGGAGCCTAGGTGGGAGCACTCGTCCCGGTCGACCATCAAGGATACGGCCCCAGCCTCTGTTGAGCCATAACCCTGAAGCACATTTAAGCCACAAGATTTTAGAAATTGTACTGAAAAAATTCCTAGACTTGCACAAATTTGACACGGTGAGAAGATCCTATGGCTGCAAATTACAGTCGTTATTTTGATTGCGTCAAATAGGAGGGTTGCAAGACAGGGCGTCCTGGTGCACCGACCCATTGCACGAACTATAGCGAATCGGGATCTAGCGGGCTATTATAGCAAAACGGATACTGTATCAAACATTTTTAAATTTGAGAATATATTTTAAACACAAACATTTTTTGGAAAAACGTGAAGATTTTTTTTTTGAAAAATTGAACTTTTTAAAATTTTCTGACCTTTTGGGGAACATTTTTCTGAAACTCTGAACATTTTTTAAGATAGTGAACATTAAAAAAATCATAAATTTTAAAATGCGAACAATTTTTTAAATCATTTTTTAAAATTTGAACTTTTTTGATAATTTTGGACAATTTATGAAATTGTGAACATTTAAAAAAATATAAATATAAATTGTTTTATGAAATTATGAAAGAAATACAAAAACAAAAAACCCCGGTAGAAAGAAGAAGAAAACGGGTATAACCTGCCAGAAAGTTCTTACCTCGCTCGCTTAAGGTGCATTTGCTCGACAGTTTGACGCAGTGTCCTTTTGATTTTATTTTTTCCAAGGATGTGTCCTTCCGAATTAGCCCTTATGAAGATTTCTCCCAGACCCGACACATCATTTTGGTTCCCTTTGGCTCCTCACCTTTTCCTTAAATCCAATTTCTCACATATTAATACAGAGCACACCACTCTTTGAGCAAACTGGGTGGTACTTATATCGTTTTCACTGGTGTTGTCAATTTCATTCAGCGAAATTGGGTGCCCACTACCCAGTGATCCTTTTCTAAAAGATAATAATATTATCTTCACCAACACTCATCAAAAAGTGATTCCTTAGGATCCAGTTTAACACGATCTGTGACTTTCTTCAAAGCGCACTACTATACCTGCTTTTGTTACTACGGTACTACTGTAGTTGGTTATTCTATTCGTTATAATGCGTCTGTGGGTCCCATTTGCCATACGCTTTTTACGTATGTTTTTAGGCGAGGGCGAGGGCAAATAATACGTACGTTATTCAGTAGGAAAAATAAAGCAAAACGAGGTATAGACGTGGAAACACTAACCGTGCGTAGATCCACGTGAGGGAAGCGCCGACGGAACTGCTCCGCCACCGGCGTCGGCAGAGGGGCTCCGCCGCAGACCACCCGCACCAGGCTCTTCAGCCGGTACCTGTCTCTGGTTATCGCCAGCACCATGGGAGGCGCCGCCGTTATCTCCGTGACCTCCCACCGCTCCGCCGCCTCCAGCATCCCCCTCAGCCCTGCCCGCGCGGCCGCGTCCGTCATCACAACCATCGTCCGCCCCTGCGCCAGCCCGTTCAGCACGGACGAGAAGCCCATGGAGTGGAACATGGGAGCGCTCATCAGATTCCTCTCGACGCCCTTCCTCGACCTCACGTGCTGGGCGTGCAGCCCCGCCGCCATCGCTATGAGGCTCTGGTGCGACAGCGCCACCGCCTTCACCCGCCCCGACGTGCCGGAGGAGTACTGGATGGCCGCTGTCGCGGACTGGTGCACCGCGCCGGCGTCGAGCGGGGGCGCCGACTCGTTCTCCCCTCGGTCCTCGTTGTGGCGCAAGAGGGAGCGGAAGCGCGGGGAGTCGAGGAGGACGGTGGGGAGGCCGGCGGGGAGCTTGGCGGCGGTGGAGGAGACCGCGAAGGCGACGGACGCGCCGGACAGGGAGACGAGGCGGGACAGCTCGCCGGCGGTGAGGGCCGGGTTGGCCGGGGACACGGCGACGCCGACGGCGAGGAGCGCGAGGTAGAGCACGGGCACGTCGAGGCGCGAGGGGGCGAGGACGAAGGCGACGTCGCCGTGGCCGAGCGGGAGCGGGAGCGCGCGCGAGCGCAGGGCGGCCGCGAGCGCGCGCACCTGGGACAGGAAGGCCGGGTAGGAGACGGCCTCGCCGGTGGCGGCGTCGAGGAGCGCGGGGTGGGCAGGGAGAGGGGACGGCAGCAGCGACAGCGCGAAGGACGGGAATGTGAGCGGGGCGTCCGCCGGCGGCAGCGGCAGCGGCGGGCGGAGGCTGCGGAATGACTTGGTCGTTGCGCAGTAGCCGCTGCGGGCGTCCATGGCTCCGCCGTGGGCGTTGGACATCTTCGACTGGGAAACTCGGCAGTGAGGCGAGGAGTTGGGAGGCAGTGAGGTGGTGAGGGAGGCTGTCGCAGTTGATAAGGATTAAGGAAGCCTGCAGCAGTAAATGTGGGTCGTTTCACGGATTGCTGAGTAGTCGTAATCAAGCGCGCATGCGAGCAATAATCCAGATTTATTGTTCTCCCACGTTAATATATTGAGGTAGGAGTAATATCACTAATGGTGCTTAAATCTGCCATCAATGTTCAATTTAGTGGTTAAACTTGAAATATATATACTGGTTCCGAACTTGGGACCAGCGTACGAATACGATGCTAATCCAATCTGCATACGTATAATGTGCTAACGTGGCACCATATTTAGGTTAGCATTAATGTAACCAGAAAAACAATCCCCGCCCGGAATCGAACTTACGAAATTTTTGAAAAGAAACGAGAGAGGGAGACAGAAAAGTAAAAGTGAATCGTTGTTCTCATTGATGATGGGATTACACATATATATAGCCTCCGAAAGGGTGCGTCCGAAGGGACACGAGACAACCGTCTCGATTAGGAAAAGCAGGGATTAATAGGATTAATTAAATCCTAACACTCTCCCCAATTCATGCTTGTTAGTGTAAGTATCATCATCTTGAAAAAGCTTCTCCAAAAACCCTGTGGGAAAAATATGAGAAGATAGGTGTTTGATATGTTGCTAAAACTCCTTCAAATTCAGCGGGAAAATAAGGAGAAAATGGTACAACATATAGTGGTCATTGTCTCTTTTAACTCAATACGAGAAAACTCATAGAGTTTAGAGGACAATAAATATGCCGTATATACTTTCCCAAAAACCCCGGTGGGGAAAACAGAAAGTATGACACATGATCTCATGTTGATATTACCTCATTAAAAACCTTTATGAGAACATGTAAAGTAAACTCATGAAGGAAAAAAAGAGTATAATATGGTGCATTGAACAGGAACAATTCAGGAAGATACTCCCCTTGATTCTTGCAAAATTCGAAGTCGTCACATACCAAAACATAGAAGTTGGTAGAGACCCGCTGAACAAATCAGTCGCATGATATGACTTGCAAGATATGCAATATAGTGATATTGCTTATTATGTAACCTGTTCGCATCTGGGCAACACAAGAAATATTATGGTTGAGATAATGGTTGATGAATGTAGCCACGAGGTCTGTTTTGAAGACTCTTCATGAGAAGGCTACCACACCTAGTAGGAACACTAAATTTGTCTATGATCTGACATAGTGGTGATCTGATCGATGTATCCAATGATATTGGTGTTCAGATTTCTCCAAAACTGAAAAACCAGGACAAGATATTTCATGCCTTGGAGATATCAAAAGATATTCTTGAGTACCAACGAATTGTGTTTGGTCGATCCAATGGCATATGGAACGTTGAGTCCCAATATCTTATTTCCATCATCTCTTTGTCTAAATAGGTCTTTCTCTACGTCTAGAGAATGAACTACCATGAGAGTTATGGATGGATAATATTTGTCCACAATGAATTTCTCCAATATATTTTGGATATAGACAACATAGTATACCATAATGTATGAATGAAGGTGCTCAAGTTGTAGTAATGAGCGGTGTTTTGGTTTACCCAAATCCTTCATTTAAACTCCGTCATTAGATGATTACATGTGTCGTCATTGCAGACATACAAACATGGATAATCATCTTTGCAGGAGTAATCCTTTTGTATAAGGAACTCACTACGTCGGTTGTACCATATGTACCGACCACAATAAGTTGTATGGTGGCTTACTAGTTTTACACAATGTATGTTGCATTTTGTATTTCGATTCAGAATTGAGGTTTCATCAGGAATCAATCATATAGGTCTGAATCTAGTGATCCACATGGATATGTAATGACTACATCTATCAACTGTAGAGATAGATGATTTTGTACTGCCAATGATATAAGTTATCGGAGTAAGATTCCACCTCTGGAGAATAGTTGGGTATCTGCGTGAACCCTTGTGCTACAATACTTGCTCTTTGTTTCACCACCTCGTTGTTCTCAATTCTGTTTTCAAAAGAAAACTGGTGAAGGTATTGCTTATGAATACCTTCCCATTATTGAGCAAGATCATTTCTATCTAGATTATACCCTTTGCTTGAGGTCTGTCCGAGTGTTGTTCACACTTTTCCATGGCCATGGTCTTTGGATCTGAATCACTTGAAAGGGTTTTTCAATCTAGTTGAGAAATGTATGTCGACAATTGTAGACTTCCGGTTATATGTTTCTCCAGAATCTATATATCAATATATAGTTGATGGAAATATCGTTACCCATAGTGACTGCTCGCGATTTCCCAATGCGATTGAGTTGGGTATTCCGATGTCCCGGTCATTGTGTGCACTATGACCTGGGTTGATGGAGGTTTTCCGTCCACTGGGTGTATACTACCCATTAGGTGTCTACCAACGTGAAGTTCACTTGCATTTACTGATTCACGGGCCTTGATATCCTTGCTTGCGAGAAGCTGAATCCTGATGTACTTCTGCCATACATCCCCCTGTTGCTTTGAACGGAGAGTGGAGTGGATTTTGTTGGTACCTCCAGTCTTTCAGGCGTACTTTTGCAGGATTGTAGGATTGTGTGACACCTTTATAGTTAGTAAATGAATCTGGCAGGTTATTTGCAATATGTTGCAAATCTTCTGAACACATGGTTCAGCTCTTTGAGTACATGGATATGAGGCAGAAATGTGTTGAACATTGCACTAATTTCCTGGCATTCTTTTATGGTACCTGAATTCTTCCCCTAATGCCTGGAAATATTCCTCACTGAATCAACATACTGGCCTTGAATAACTCCCATGTGAGGGGCTTGAGGTATTGACGGTAATACAGTTATTCCTCACATAGATCCCAACTATATGTTGAGAGGCCAATGATGTATGTCGAGGTGGTGATATCGGTGTGTAACCGAATTACCGCAGATAGGAAATACTTGGTAGATTTCCATGTATCAAAGACAGAGGAGAATAATATTATGCAGTTTTGTCATGAGCGTGTAAAACTACATGACTCCAACGTAAAGTTGGTAATTTGCAATTCCAAAGTAAAGATAATGCAATGAGCTTAATTCTTTGGATATAGGATTCTACCAAACCATCTTGAGTCTAGTCATTAGGACAAATTGCTAAACTTCAATCCAAGGGCCATAGAGAAGGCACTTGTGATGCCCCAAGACCGATGCTCGAGAAGACTTCCATAGGTTCCGGGTTTCTCCGTGTGTTTCATTTTTGCTTGCTCCTTTTATTTTTGCATTACATCATGTCATCATGCCATCATGTCATAAATTTGTTGCATCTCAACTAAATAAATTACGTGGATCTTTGATCCATTTAAATCGAGGGAAGAGTGACTTCTCTTTATAACATTATCCTCCTAATATTTAGGGAGCTATTATAAATATTCCATTAATTTGGAATCATCATAAGACACATGCAAAATAATTCCCATGTCTATTCCTCTTCGAGTTTGACCTCAAACCTTGCCATTTATTCTTTCATCATTTTCCGGAGCTCCACCAAAAATCCGAATATTTTTTGGACTCTTCATTACCTTGAACTTATTCAAACCATTTGAATTAAATTCAAATGGATTTGAATTTAGATCTCTCAATCATGGCCTTTTCTATTTTCTCGAAACAAGCACATATTTGTGAGTTCGGGAAATTTACCCGCATGCTCAAAAATTCGTTCCCTAAACCCCTCTTCCTTTTCCCCCTTCTCTCTATTGTTTCTGTTGAAGAAGAATTAAGAGGGAAGAGAGAAGCCTAGCCCAGCCGGCCACTTGGGCCTCCAGCAGCCCCGTCCCACCAGTGGCCCAAGGCCCAGCCGCGCCCCCGCTGTAACCCTATCCTCCCCTGCTCGTTCCCTTCATCGCCCATCGATCTCTCCCTCCTGCGCTGCCACACGCAACACGCATCGCCAGAGAGAGGAAAGACCTCACATCGCTCCTCCCTCCTCTCGATCCTTTTCCTTCTCCCCGCGCCTCCTCCATCTGCAGAGCGCCACAGCGCCGCCACGGCCCTGCCGGCCCGGAGCGCCGCGCGACGCGCCCAGTCTCCATGGCCGCGCCTCCTCGCCGCCCGGACCCGTCGTCCTCAACGCCGCCTCTCCTGCTCGTTGACCGCGCCGCCGGAGCCCTGCATCGCGCCAAGCATCGCCGGCGCCCCCAAGTCCGCGTCGCCAAGTTCCTCGAGCAGCTGGAGCTCGCCGCGTCCCCGCACCCTGCTCCTTCATGCCCAAGCCTCCCCTCGAGCTCCTCTGCCTCCGCGCCCGCAAGTCCCCGCCGTTCCCCGTCGACCTCGTCGGAGCACAGGACCTCCTCGGCCGCCGCTTCACCAGGGACGTCGAGTGCCACCAGCAGCAGTTCTGGCAGTCCCCGTCGCCGAGTTCCTCGCCGACCCGTTGTTTCCCGCGCCTACCGGCCTCGCTGCAAGCCCCTGGCGCCGCCTCCATGCTTCTCCAAGGCGCCTTGTTTTCCTTTTCTGTTCGGCCACAATTGCATCGACCCTCATACAGAGCACCGGGGTACTGGTTGTTTTGTTTGCGGGTGCTTCGTTTGTTGCTTCAGGGAAACATCACCAAGTACCTCTACGGTCGCTGCATCGCCAAGACCGTCTCGAGTTATGACAAGTACCACTACACCTGGAGATGTAACGAGTACCCCTATGGAAGACCCGAACGTCTACGAATCGTGTACGACGACCGTTGTTCGCCAAGTACCCCTTCGGTTCGCCAAGTTTCGACTACCATCGTCGTGAACCGCTTTCAAAGCGTGTATCACTAACGCCAAGTACTAGTTCTACGAGGACCGCCAAGTTCGTCTTCCGCCGTCTTCGAAATCGCCCAAGTACCTCTATGACCCGCGAGAACCGCTACTTTCACTACTGTCGGGGACCAATAGTACCACTACTTCCTTTACTTCCCTCGACGAGCCCGAACCATCACGATTGCACGCTTTGAAGGTATAACCCCGAGACGACCACCCGTGAACGAATGCATGTGTGATGTATGAGATGCTCGTGCTTGCTCCGTGCTCGAATTGTCGGTGCAGGTTGTCCCTCTTTTGCCTTGGCACCGTCGTCGAACCGTGGGAACCCGATTACCGGGAGCACCCCATGATCTCTTGCGTGTTCCACACGTTCCCGCCACCCTTTCTTTTGCACCGACGTCTCAATGATTTATCGGAACCGGAACGTTGCCGTGGCACCGTTTCGTTATCGTCGCCGTGGCACCTCTTTTCGTTTCCGCCACGATGGCAAATGCTTCATAATATGCTCACGTCAACTTTTAATAAAAAATTGCATAAAACTTGCACATGTCATCCGCATCATGTTAATAACATTTAAATGGTTAAAATTGTTGTTGCATTAAATTGCTAATGCATATGGGGATTACCGGATCTGTTGCTTGTTATATCCGGCCCCATTTAAATTGTTTAGATAGTATAGTTTTGTTATGCTTCACCTCTTGCCATGCTAACCAACATTTAATAATGTTGAGTACCTAAACGAGAGAGAACTAAATAAGTCATGTGGTGTTTTCTTCAATATGCAACTCCGTGGCATATTGAGCTCCACTTAATTTGTAGTGTTGTTTGTTGCACTTTGCCATGCCATGCTTCACTAAACCGGTCATGCATCATACTTGGTTGTGCATCATGCCATGTTTATGTGATGGTTGTTTACTATGTTGTTTGCTTCTTTACGGTGTTGCTCCTTCGGGTTAGTTCTGATAACGTCGTGTTTGTGAGGATCCGTTCGACTATGTCCGTTTGTCTTCGTCATGGACCCGTTCTTCTTCCTTGCGGGATTTCAGGCAAGATGACCATACCCTCGAAATCGCTTCTATCTTTGCTTGCTAGTTGCTCGCTCTTTTGCTATGCCGCGATACCTACCACTTGCTATATCATGCCTCCCATATTGCCATGTCAAGCCTCTAACCCACCTTGTCCTAGCAAACTGTTGTTTGGCTATGTTACCGCTTTGCTCAGCCCCTCTTATACCGTTGTTAGTTGCAGGTGAAGCTCAAGTTTGTTTCATGTTTGGAACATGAATATGTTGGGATATCACAATATATCTTATTTTAATTAATGCATCTATACACTTGGTAAAGGGTGGAAGGCTCGGCCTTATGCCTGGTGTTTTGTTCCACTCTTGCCGCCCTAGTTTCCGTCATACCGGTGTTATGTTCCTTGATTTTGCGTTCCTTACGTGGTTGGGTTATAATGGGAACCCCTTGATAGTTTGCTTTGAATAAAACTCCTCCAGCAAGGCCCAACCTTGGTTTTACCATTTGCCACCTAAGCCTTTTTCCCTTGGGTTCTGCAGACTCAAGGGTCATCTTTATTTAAACCCCCGGGCCAGTGCTCCTCTGAGTGTTGGTGCAAACTAGAGCACCGTGCAAGGCCATCCCTTGGCAACTCGGGTTACGTTGTCTCCTGTACGCTTAGCTTATCCGGTGTGCCCTGAGAACGAGATATGTGCAGCTCCTATCGGGATTTGTCGGCACAGCGGGTGGTCTTGTTGGTCTTGTTTTACCATTGTCAAGATGTCCTGTAACCGGGATTCTGATTCTGATCGGGTCTTCCTAGGAGAAGGAATATCCTTCATTGATCGTGAGAGCTTGTGATGGACTAAGTTGGGACACCCCTGCAGGGTTTTGAACTTTCGAAAGCCATGCCCGCGGTTATGGGCAGATGGGAATTTGTTAATGTCCGGTTGTAGAGATCTTGACACTCAACTTAATTAAAATGCATCAACCGCGTGTGTAGCCGTGATGGTCTCTTTCCGGCGGAGTCCGGGAAGTGAACACGGTTCTCGTGTTATGCTTGAACGTAAGTAGTTTTAGGATCATTTCTTGATCACTTCTAGTTAACGACCATGCCTTGCTTCTCTTCTCGCTCTTATTTGCGTATGTTAGCCACCATATATGCTAGTGCTTGCTGCAGCTCCACCTCACTACCTTTTCCTACCCATAAGCTTAAATAGTCTTGATCGCGAGGGTGTGAGATTGCTGAGTCCTCGTGACTCACAGATTACTTCCAAAACCAGTTGTAGGTGCCGATGATACCAGTGCACGTGACACAACCCAGCTTAGTTGGGAGCTCGATGAAGATCGTGTTCGTTGTGTTGTTTTCGTTTCTAGTTGATCAGTAGTGGAGCCCAGTCGGGGCGATTGGGGACCTATGCATTAGGGGTGGTCTTCTTTTATTTTGGTTCCATAGTCGGACCTTGATTGTACTCTGGATGATGTAATGCTATATTTATGTATTGCTTGAAGTGGCGATTGTAAGCCAACTCTTTATCCCTTTCTTATTCAGTACATGGGATGTGTAAAGATTACCCCTCTTGCGACATGCCTACCATGCGGTTATGCCTCTAAGTCGTGCTCCGACACGTGGGAGATATAGCCGCATCGTGGGTGTTACAAGTTGGTATCAGAGCCTTCCCCGACTTAGGAGCCCCCTGCTTGATTGAATCGCTAGTGTTGTTGAGTATAGAAAAATATTTTGAGTCTTTTAGGATTATATATATCAGAGAGTAGGATTCTTTGTACTCCTCAGTCCCTTCGTCGCTCTGGTGAGGCATCCTGACGTAGAGTTTTGACTCTTCTCTTCTCAAATTTCACTAAAAAAAATTTAGGATCACACGGGTATCTTGGAATCATTCTGATGGTTTTGTGATGAGAACATTGTTCTTGGTGCCTCCTGACATTTAGGGGTTGTGGCAGTGTCCCAGGGAGTTGAGCTCCGAGGTGTTGTCGTCACAATTTTATCGTTGCAGTTCTGGAATACCTGAGTTCGCCGACATCGAAAATCCCCTTAATGTAGTTGTTGGTGAGATAACCTTGACGCCACCCAGTACTGGGGTGGGAGTTCGGGAGTATTGCCATAACTCGTATAACGGATGCTTTTCGAAGGTTGAGGTAAACAATTTCCGAAGTTTTCTTGGTTATGTGTTGAAGGATGGATACAGCTGGATGTAGGATTTGTTAGTTTTGGGTGAGATATTATGCTTCCCCTGTATCCCCAACACATGATTGCATAACCGGAAAGTTTCGGGAGTTTATAAGTGGGAATTCAAGTAGCTCATAGGATATCCTTCCAACAGACACATGATACGATATGGGATCTATCATATGTTTGTTCCGGCTTATTTTGCAAGCCAATCCTTTGTTTTGTTTTTGTTGTGGTATTCGAGTTGCTTCGAAGTCAAGTGTTGATTCCATACTTTTCCTAAGCGGTGTTCTCATGTTCCTATGTGAATACTAATCCCTCTCGATCATCGAGTTTGTCATTTCAATTTCTTTTCAACCGCTGTGCTCCTCTTCAGGTGGATCCAATCTTGTCAACATTCGCAAGATCAACTCTAAGTATTCTCAACGGTGTTTGTTTCATCCGTTCCCAAATTGTTTTTGTTTTCTGATACATCTCCATCGTATCTACTTTTCCAAACACTTTTGCCCTTGTTTTGGACTCTAACTTGTATGATTTGAATGGAACTAACCCGAACTGACGCTGTCTTCAGCAGAATTACCATGGTGTTGTTTTATGTGCATAAAACAAATATCCTCGGAATGACCTGAAACTCCACGGAACATCTTAGAAAAAACAATAAAAAATCCTCGCCAAAGATGAAGACCAGGGGGCCCACACCCTTCTCACGAGGGTGAAGGGCGCCCCCTAGGGCACGCCCCCTACCTCGTGGGCCCCTTGGAAACCCTCCGACGCCAACTCCAACTCTATATATTTGCTTTCGGAGAGAAAAAAACATAGAGAAGAAATCATCGTGTTTTACGACGGAGCCGCCGCCAAGCCCTAAAACCTCTTGGGAGGGCTGATCTGGAGTCCGTTCGGGGCTCCGGAGAGGGGGATTCGTCGCCGTCGTCATCATCAACCATCCTCCATCACCAATTTCATGATGCTCACCGCCGTGCGTGAGTAATTGCATCATAGGCTTGCTGGACGGTGATGGGTTGGATGAGATTTATCATGTAATCGAGTTAGTTTTGTTAGGGTTTGATCCCTAGTATCCATTATGTTCTGAGATTGATGTTGCTATGACTTTGCTATGCTTAATGCTTGTCACTAGGGCCCGAGTGCCATGATTTCAGATCTGAACCTATTATGTTTTCATGAATATATGTGAGTTCTTGATCCTATCTTGCAATTCTATAGTCACCTACTATGTGTTATGATCCGGCAACCCCGAAGTGACAATAATCAGGACCACTCCCAGTGATGACCATAGTTTGAGGAGTTCATGTATTCACTATGTGCTAATGCTTTGTTCCGGTTCTCTATTAAAAGGAGGCCTTAATATCCCTTAGTTTCCAATAGGACCCCACTGCCACGGGTGGGTAGGACAAAAGATGTCATGCAAGTTCTTTTCCATAAGCACGTATGACTATATACAGAATACATGCCTACATTACATTGATGAATTGGATCTAGTTCTGTGTCACCCTATGTTATGACTGTTACATGATGAACCGCATCCAGCATAATTATCCATCACTGATCCGGTGCCTACGAGTTTTCCATATACTAGTTCTCGCTTATTTACTTTCCCGCTGCTACTGTTACAATCACTACAAAATACCAAAAACATTACTTTTGCTGTCTTTACTTTTGTTGCCGCTACCGCCACTATCATATTACTTTGCTACTAAACACTTTGCTGCAGATACTAAGTTTCCAGGTGTGTTTGAATTGACAACTCAGCTGCTAATACTTGAGAATATTCTTTGGCTCCCCTTCTGTCGAATCAATAAATTTGGGTTGAATACTCTACCCTCGAAAGCTGTTGCGATCCCCTATATTTGTGGGTTATCAAGACTAATTTTTGGCGCCATTGCCGGGGAGCATAGCTCTATTCTTTGAGTCACTTGGGATTTATATCTGCTGGACACTATGAAGAACTTGAGAGATCCAAAAACCAAGATCTATCCCTCAACTATGAGGGGAGGTAAGGAACTGCCATCTAGCTCTGCACTTGATTCACCTTCTGTTATGAGTAAGTTAGTGACACCTACACCTGCTTCTGCTATTCGTTCTGATATGTCGCATGTTATTGATGATGCCACTTCTGCTATGCATGATACTTATGATGAAACTGCTTCTATGCCTGATACTACTATGCCCCTTAGTGAATTTCTTGATGAACAAATTGCTAGGGCTAGAGAAAAAGAAATTATTGAATCTGAATACGATGATGATGAAAATATGCCTACTATTCCTGAGGGTTATCTTTTTGATATGGAATCTTCTGACGCTATTTTTTCTTGCAGAGATAGATATGAGCTTAAGAGGTTATTAATTAAATGGAACAAAGAATCACTTAGAGATAGAATGAGACATGACCCTGCTTTTGCTACTTCACCTATTTGTGTTCCTGATAAGGATTATGAATTCTCTGTTGATCCTGATATAATTACTTTGGTTGAATCTGATCTGTTTTATGGCTATGAATCTGAAACTGTTGTGGCACATCTTACTAAGTTAAATGATATAGCTGCCCTGTTCACTAATGATGAGAGATCGCGTTACTTCTATATACTCAAAATATTTCCGTTCTCATTAAAGGGTGATGCTAAGACATGGTTTAATTCTCTTGATCCTGGTTGTGTGCGTAGTCCCCAGGATATGATTTATTACTTCTCTGCTAAATATTTCCCTGCTCATAAGAAACAAGTTGCTTTGAGAGAAATATACAACTTTGTGCAAATTAAAGAAGAGAGTCTCCCACAAGCTTGGGGGAGGCTTCTCAAGTTACTTAATGCTTTGCCTGATCATCCTCTTAAGAAACCTGAAATACTTGATATATTTTATAATGGACTAACCGATGCTTCCAGAGATTACCTGGATAGTTGTGCTGGTTCTCTTTTCAGGCAAAGAACACCGGATGAAATTAAAATTCTATTGAATAATATGTTGACAAATGAAAATAATTGGGCACCTCCTAAACCAGCTCCTGAGCCATCTCCTGCTCCAATTACTGAGCCTATTCCTAAACCAACTCCGAAGAAGAGAGGTGTTTTATTTCTCAGTCCCGAAGATATGCAAGAGGCAAAGAAATCTATGAAATAAAAATGTATTAAAGCTGAAGACGTTAAGAATTTACCTCCTATTGAAGAAATACATGGTCTTAATATACCGCCTGTTGAAGAAACATATGATCTCAATTATTTATTTACTGAAGAACCTCCTGATCCCGATATCCCGACACGGGTAGTAAAGGTAAATTCTCTCTATAGATATGCTAAAGCTGAAATTCCTCCTACTAAAATTGCTAGTCAGTGCTTGGATGAGTTTGATAACTTTATGTTTAAGCAAGACGACTTCAATGCTTATTTTGGTAGACAATTAAAAGAAAATGCTTATATGATTAGAAGCTTGGGTGATTATATGGCTAATATTAAAGGTGAACTTAAACTTGTTAGCAAACATGCTTCTATGGTTACCACTCAAGTAGAACAAGTACTTAAGGCTCAAAAAGAAGTGCTTAATGAAATGAATAGTAAGAAAAATGATTATGCTGTTAGAGTGGCTGCTAGAACTAGTAGAATGACTCGGGAACCTTTGTATCCTGAAGGCCAAACCTAAGAGAATTGAGCAAGATTCTCAAAGAAATAATATTGATGTTCCTCGTTATTCTAAAAAGAAGAAGAAGGAAAATGATAGAACTGTGCAAACTTCTAGTGAACCTATTGCTGAACCACCTGATAATCCAAATGATATATCTATGTCTGATGCTGAAACACAATCTAGTAATGAACATGAACCTAATGAAAATATTAAAAATGATGTTCATGATGATGCTCAACCTAGTAATGATAATGATGTAGAAATTGAACCTGCTGTTGATCTTGATAACCCACAATCAAAGAATCAGCGTTATGATAAAAGAGACTTTGTTGCTAGGAAACATGGTAAAGAAAGGGAACCTTGGGTTCAGAAACCCATGCCTTTTCCTCCGAAACCATCCAAGAAAAAGGATGATGAGGATTTTGAGCGCTTTGCTGAAATGATTAGGCTTATCTTTTTGCGTATGAGATTAACTCATGTGCTCAAAACAAATCCTTATGCTAAATATATGAAGGATATCATTACTAATAAAAGAAAGATACCGAAAGCTTAGATTTCCACCATTCTTGCTAATTATACTTTTAAGGGTGGAATACCAAAGAAACATGGAGACCCCGAAGTACCTACTATACCTTGCTCCATTAAAAGAAATTATATTAAAACTGCTTTATGTGATCTTGGAGCCGGTGTTAGTGTTATGCCTCTCTCTTTATATCGTAGACTTGACTTGAATAAGCTGACACCTACCGAAATATCTTTGCAAATGGCTGATAAATCAACTGTTATACCTGTCGGTATTTGTGAGGATGTGCCTGTTGTGGTTGCAAACGTTACTATTTTAACGCACTTTGTTATACTCGATATTCCCGAGGATGATAGTATGTCTATTATTCTTGGAAGACCTTTTCTTAATACTGCAGGGGCTGTTATTGATTGCAACAAAGGCAATGTCACTTTTCATGTTAATGGTAATGAGCATACGGTACACTTTCCGAGGAAACAACCTCAAGGTCATAGTATCAACTCTATTGGAAAAATTCCATCAATTATATTTGGAGATTTTGAATTTCCTCTACCAACTGTCAAGAAGAAATATGATATTCTTATTATTGGGGATGTGCATATCCCCGTTGAAGTAACTTAGTGTTATTCGAAATTTCTCCGGTTTCGTGATTATCGGAATGAGTTTGTTAACAAGACTTGATCAACCTTGTTAGTGGATTCTTTTTGATGAGCATGAGATGGATGAAACTAGAAGCACAACCTTCTGTACCCCACTTTTACTTTCTGTTATTTATATTAAATAAAGTAAAAATAGTATTTTTCTGTCTGTTTCCTGGCTTATCCATGCAATATAAAAATATCCCGAAAATAAAAGTCCTCATAATGCCATGCCAATTTAATATGATTTTTTCGGGAATATGTGAGGATTTACTGTGCAAAAATTACCGCGGGAGGAGCTGCCACCTGGCCACGAGGGTGGTGGGCGCGTCCCCCCTCTAGGGCGCGCCCCCTTGAAGGAAATATGCCCTAGAGGCAATAATAAAGTTATTATTTATTTCCTTATTTCATGATAAATGTTTATTATTCATGCTAGAGTTGTATTAACCGGAAACATGATACATGTGTGAATACATAGACAAATAGAGTGTCACTAGTATGCCTCTACTTGACTAGCTCCTTGATCAAAGATGGTTATGTTTCCTAGCCATAGACATGAGTTGTCATTTGATTAACGGGATCACATCATTAGGAGAATGATGTAATTGACTTGACCCATTCCGTTAGCTTAGCACTCGATCGTTTAGTATGTTGCTATTGCTTTCTTCATGACTTATACATGTTCCTATGACTATGAGATTATGCAACTCCCATTTACCGGAGGAACACTTTGTGTGCTACCAAACATCACAACATAACTGGGTGATTATAAAGGTGCTCTACAGGTGTCTCCAAAGGTGCATGTTGGGTTGGCGTATTTCAAGATTAGGATTTGTCACTCCGATTGTCGGAGAGGTATCTCTGGGCCCTCTCGGTAATGCACATCACTTAAGCCTTGCAAGCAATGCAACTAATGAGTTAATCGCAAGATGATGTATATGGAACGAGTAAAGAGACTTGTCGGTAACGAGATTGAACTAGGTATTAAGATACCGACGATCGAATCTCGGGCAAGTAACATACCGATGACAAAGGGAACAAACGTATGTTGTTATGCGGTCTGACCGATAAAGATCTTCGTAGAATATGTAGGAGCCAATATGAGCATCCAGGTTCCGCTATTGATTATTGACCAGAGATGTGTCTCAGTCATGTCTACATTGTTCTCGAACCCGTAGGGTCCGCACGCTTAATGTTACGATGACAGTTTCATTATGAGTTTATATATTTTGATGTACCGAAGGTTGTTCGGAGTCCCGGATGTGATCACAGACTTGACGAGGAGTCTCGAAATGGTCGACGCATAAAGATCGATATATTGGACGACTATATTTGGACACCGGAAAGGTTTCGGGTGAGATTGGGACAATACTGGATCATCGGGAGGTTATCGGAACCCCCTGGGAGGTATATGGGCCTTATTGGGCCTTAGTGGAAAGGAGGGGAAAGGAGCAAGGGAGGGGGCGCCCCCCCCAAGCCCAATCCGAATTGGGAGGGCCCCCCCTTTCCTTCCTCCCTCCTTCCTCTTCCTTCCCTCTCCTACTCCTAATAGGAAAAAGGGGAGTCCTACTCCCTGTGGGAGTTGGACTCCCCCCTAGGGCGCGCCACCCTCCTTGGCCGGCCCCCTCCTCCACTCCTTTATATACTGGGGCAAGGGGGCACCCCATAGACACAACAGTTGATCATTGATCTCTTAGCCGTGTGTGGTGCCCCCCTCCACCATAGTCCTTGATAATATTGTAGCGGTGCTTAGGCGAAGCCCTGCACGGTAAAACATCAAGATCTTCACCACGCCGTCGTGCTGACAGAACTCATCCCCGACACTTTGCTGGATTGGAGTCCGGGGATCGTCATCGAGCTGAACATGTGCTAGAACTCGGAGGTGCCGTAGTTTCGGTGCTTGATCGGTCGGGCCGTGAAGAAGTACGACTAAATCAACCGCGTTGTGCTAACGCTTCCGCTTCCGGTCTACGAGGGTACGTAGACAACACTCTCCCCTCTCGTTGCTATGCATCACCATGATCTTGTGTATGCGTAGATTTTTTTTTTTTGAAATTACTACGTTCCCCAACAGTGGCATCCGAGCCTAGGTTTTATGTGTTGATGTTATATGCACGAGTAGAACACAAGTGAGTTGTGGGCGATATAAGTCATACTGCTTACCAACATGTCATACTTTGGTTAGGCGGTATTGTTGGATGAAGCGGCCCGGACCGACATTACGTGTACGCTTACGCGAGACTGGTTCTACCGACGTGCTTTGCACACAGGTGGCTGGCGGGAGTCAGTTTCTCCAACTTTAGTTGAACCGAGTGTGTCTACGCCCGGTCCTTGCGAAGGTTAAAACAACACCATCTTGACAAACTATTGTTGTGGTTTTCATGCGTAGGTAAGAACGGTTCTTGCTAAGCCCGTAGCAGCCACGTAAAATTGCAACAACAAAGTAGAGGATGTCTAACTTGTTTTTGCAGGGCATGTTGTGATGTGATATGGTCAAGACAGGATGCTAAATTTTATTGGATGAGATGATCATGTTTTGTAACCGAGTTATCGGCAACTGGCAGGAGCCATATGGTTGTCGCTTTATTGTATTCAATGCAATCACGCTGTAATGCTTTACTTTATCACTAAGCGGTAGCGATAATCATGGAAGCATAAGATTGGCGAGACGACAACGATGCTACGATTGAGATCAAGGTGTCTCGCTGGTGAAGATGGTGATCATGACGATGCTTCGGAGATGGAGATCACAAGCACAAGATGATGATGGCCATATCATATCACTTATATTGATTGCATGTGATGTTTATCTTTTATGCATCTTATCTTGCTTTGATTGATGGTAGCATTATAATATGATCTCTCACTAAATTTCAAGATAAAAGTGTTCTCCCTGAGTATGCACCGTTGCCAAAGTTCGTCGTGCCCAGACACCACGTGATGATCGGGTGTGATAAGCTCTACGTCCATCTACAATGGGTGCAAGCCAGTTTTGCACACGCAGAATACTCAGGTTAAACTTGATGAGCCTAGCATATGTAGATATGGCCTCAGAACACTGAGACCGAAAGGTCGAGCGTGAATCATATAGTAGATATGATCAACATATTGATGTTCACCATTGAAAGCTACTCCATTTCACGTGATGATCGGTTATGGTTTAGTTGATTTGGATCACGTGATCACTTAGAAGATTGAAGGGATGTCTTTCTAAGTGGGAGTTCTTAAGTAATATGATTAATTGAACTTAAATTTATCATGAACTTAGTCCTGGTAGTATTAGCATATCTATGTTGTAGATCAATAGCTCGCGTTGTTGCTTCCCTATGTTTATTTTGATATGTTCCTAGAGAAAAACTAAGTTGAAAGATGTTAGTAGCAATGATGCGGATTGGATCTGTGATCTGAGGTTTATTCTCATTGCTGCACAGAAGAATTATGTCCTTGATGCACCGCTAGGTGACAGACCTATTGCAGGAGCAGATGCAGACGTTATGAACATTTAGCTAGCTCAGTATGATGACTACTTGATAGTTTAGTGCACCATGCTTAACGGCTTAGAATCGGGACTTCAAAGACGTTTTGAACGTCATGGACCATATGAGATGTTCCAGGAGTTGAAGTTAATATTTCAAGCAAATACCCGAGTTGAGAGATATGAAATCTCCAACAAGTTCTATAGCTAAAAGATGGAGGAGAATAGCTCAAGCAGTGAGCATGTGCTCAGATTGTCTAGGTACTACAATCGCTTGAATCAAGTGGGAGTTAATCTTCCAGATAAGATAGTGATTGACAGAATTCTCTAGTCACCATCACCAAGTTAGTAGAACTTCATGATGAACTATAGTATGCAAGGGATGATGAAAATGATTCCCGAGCTTTTCATGATGATGAAATCGATGAAGGTAGAAATCAAGAAAGAGCATCAAGTGTTGATGATTAACAAGACCACTAGTTTCAGGAAAAGGGCAAAGGGAAAGAAAGGGAACTTCAAGAAGAATGGCAAGCAAGTTGCTGCTCAAGTGAAGAAGCCCAAGTCTGGTCCTAAGCCTGAGACTAAGTGCTTCTACTGCAAAGGGACTGGTCACTTGAAGCGGAACTGCCCCAAGTATTTGGCGGATAAGAAGGATGGCAAAGTGAACAAAGGTATATTTGATATACAGATTATTGATGTGTATTTTACTAGTGTTCGTAGCAACCCCTCGGTATTTGATACTGGTTCAGTTGCTAAGAATAGTAACTCGAAACGGGAGTTGCAGAATGAACATAGACTAGTTAAGGGTGAAGTGACGATGTGTATTGGAAATGGTTCCAAGATTGATATGATCATCATCGCACACTCCCTATACTTTCGAGATTAGTGTTAAACCTAAAATAAATGTTATTTAGTGTTTGCGTTGAGCATAAATATGATTGGATCATGTTTATTGCAATACGGTTATTCATGTAAGTTAGAAAATAATTGTTGTTCTGTTTACATGTATAAAACCTTCTATGGTCATACACCCAATGAAAATGGTTTGTTGGATCTCGACAGTAGTGATACACATTTTCATAATATTGAAGCCAAAAGATGCAAAGTTAATAATGATAGTGCAACTTATTTATGGCACTGCCGTTTAGGTCATATTGGTGTAAAGCGCATGAAGAAAATCCATGCTGATGGGCTTTTGGAATCACTTGATTATGAATCAGTTGATGCTTGCGAACCATGCCTCATGGGCAAGATGACTAAGACTCTGTTCTCCGGAACAATGGAGCGAGCAAAAGATTTGTTGGAAATCATACATACTGATATATGTGGTCCGATGAATATTGAGGCTCGCGGAAGGTATCATTATTTTCTGATCTTCACAGATGATTTGAGCAGACATGAGTATATCTACTTGATGAAACACAAGTCTGAAACATTTGAAAAGTTCAAAGAATTTTAGAGTGAAGTGGAGAATCATCGTAACAAAATAAAAGTTTCTACGATATGATCACAGAAGTAAAATATTTGAGTTACGAGATTGGCCTTCAGTTAAAACAATGTGAAATAGTTTCACTACTCACGCCACCTGGAACACCACAGTGTAATGGTGTGTCCGAACGTCATAACCGTACTTTATTAGATATAGTACGATCTATGATGTCTCTTACCGATCTACCACTATCGTTTTGGGGTTATGCATTAGAGACAGCTACATTCACGTTAAATAGGGCACCATCTAAATCCGTGGAGATGACACCGTATGAACTATGGTTTGGTGAGAAACCTAAGCTGTCGTTTCTTAAAGTTTGGGACTGCGATGCTTATGTGAAAAAGTTTCAACATGATAAGCTCGAACCCAAATCGGAGAAGTAAATCTTCATAGGATACCCAAAAGAAACTATTGGGTACACCTTCTATCACAGATCCAAAGGCAAGTTATTCATTGCTGAGAATGGATCCTTTCTAGAGAAGGAGTTTCTCTCGAAAGAAGTGAGTGGGAGGAAAGTAGAACTTGATGAGGTAACTGTAACTGCTCCCTTATTGGAAAGTAGTTCATCACAGAAATCTGTTCCTGTGACTACTACACTAATTAGTGAGGAAGCTAATGATGATGATCATGTAACTTCAGATAAAGTTACTACCGAACCTCGTAGGTAAACCAGAGTGAGATCCGCACCAGAGTGGTACGGTAATCCTGTTCTGGAGGTCATGTTACTTGACCATGACGAACCTACGAACTATGAGGAAGCGATGATGAGCCCAGATTCCGCGAAATGGCTTGAGGCCATGAAATCTGAGATGAGATCCATGTATGAGAACAAAGTATGGACTTTGATTGACTTACCCAATGATCGGCGAGCCATTGATATTAAATGGATCTTCAAGAGGAAGACGGACGCTGATAGTAGTGTTACTATATACAAAGCTAGAATTGTCGCAAAAAGGTTTTTGACAAGTTCAAGGTGTTGACTACGATGAGAGTTTCTCATTTGTATCTATGCTTAAGTCTGTCCGAAACATGTTAGCAATTGCCGCATTTTAAGAAATATGGCAAATGGATAACAAAACTGCAATCCTTAATGGATTTATTAAAGAAGAGTTGTATATGATGCAACCAGAAGGTTTTGTCAATCCTAAAGGTGCTAACAAAATGTGCAAGCTCCAGCGATCCATCTCTGGACTGGTGCAAGCATCTCGGAGTTGGAATATACGCTTTGATGAGTTGATCAAAGCATATAGTTTTATACAGACTTGCGGTGAAGCCTGTATTTACAAGAAAGTGAGTGGGAGCACTACAACATTTCTGATAAGTATAAGTGAATGACATATTGTTGATCGGAAATAATGTAGAATTATTCTGCAAAGCATAAAGGAGTGTTTGAAAGGAGTTTTTCAAAGAAATACCTCGGTGAAGCTGCTTACATATTGAGCATTAAGATCTATAGAGATAGATCAAGATGCTTGATAAGTCTTTTCAATGAGTACATACCTTGACAAGATTTTGAAGTAGTTCAAAATGGAACAGTCAAAGAAAGAGTTCTTGCCTGTGTAACAAGGTGTGAAATTGAGTAAGACTCAAAGCCCGACCACGGCAGAAGATAGAAAGAGAGTGAAAGTCATTCCCTATGCCTCAGCCATAGGTTCTATAAAGTATGCCATGCTGTGTACCAGATCTATTGTATACCCTACACTTTTTTTGGCAAGGGAGTACAATAGTGATCTAGGAGTAGATCACTGGACATTGGTCAAAATTATCCTTAGTGGAATAAGGATATTTTTCTCGATTATGGAGGTGACAAAAAGGTTTGTCGTAAAGGGTTATGTCGATGCAAATTTTGACACTGATCCAGATGACTTTAAGTCTCAATCTGGATACATATTCAAAGTGGGAGCAATTAGCTAGAGTAGCTCCATGCAGAGCATTATAGACATAGAAATTTGCAAAATACTAACGGATCTGAAAGTGACAGACCCGTTGACTAAAATTATCTCACAAGCAAAACATGATCACACCTTAGTACTCTTTGGGTGTTAATCACATAGCGATGTGAACTAGATTACTGACTCTAGTAAACCCTTTGGGTGTTGGTTACATTTCGATGTGAACTATGGGTGTTAACCACATAAAGATGTGAACTATTGATGTTAAATCACATGGCGATGTGAACTAGATTATTGACTCTAGTGCAAGTGGGAGACTGAAGGAAATATGCCCTAGAGGCAATAATAAAGTTATTATTTATTTCCTTATTTCATGATAAATGTTTATTATTCATGCTAGAATTGTATTAACCGAAAACATGATACATGTGTGAATACATAGACAAACAGAGTGTCACTAGTATGCCTCTACTTGACTAGCTCGTTGATCAAAGATGGTTATGTTTCCTAGCCATAGACATGAGTTGTCATTTGATTAACGAGATCACATCATTAGGAGAATGATGTGATTGACTTGACTCATTCTGTTAGCTTAGCACTCGATCGTTTAGTATGTTGCTATTGCTTTCTTCATGACTTATACATGTTCCTATGACTATGAGATTATGCAACTCCCGTTTACCAGAGGAACACTTTGTGTGCTACCAAACGTCACAACATAACTGGGTGATTATAAAGGTGCTCTACAGGTGTCTCCAAAGGTATATGTTGGGTTGGCGTATTTTGAGATTAGGATTTGTCACTCCGATTGTCGAAGAGGTATCTCTGGGCCCTCTCGGTAATGCACATCACTTAAGCTTGCAAGCAATGCAACTAATGAGTTAGTTGCGAGATGATGTATTACGGAACGAGTAAAGAGACTTGCTGGTAACAAGATTGAACTAGGTATTAAGATACCGACGATCGAATCTCGGGCAAGTAATATACCGATGACAAAGGGAACAAACGTATGTTGTTATGCGGTCTGACCGATAAAGATCTTCGTAGAATATGTAGGAGCCAATATGAGCATCCAGGTTCCGGTATTGGTTATTGACCAGAGACGTGTCTCGGTCATGTCTACATTGTTCTCGAACCCGTAGGGTCCGCACGCTTAACATTACGATGACAGTTTCATTATGAGCTTATATATTTTGATGTACCGAAGGTTGTTCGGAGTCCCGGATGTGATCACGGACTTGACGAGGAGTCTCTAAATGGTCGAGACATAAAGATCGATATATTGGATGACTATATTTGGACACCGGAAAGGTTCCGGGTGAGATTGGGACAATACCGGATCACTGGGAGGTTATCGGAATCCCCCGGGAGGTATATGGGCCTTATTGGGCCTTAGTGGAAAGGAGGGGAAAGGAGCAAGGGAGGGGGCGCCCCCCCCCCAAGCCTAATCTGAATTGGGAGGGGGGCCGCCCCCCCCCCTTTCCTTCCTCCCTCCTTCCTATTCCTTCCCTCTCCTACTCCTAATAGGAAAAAGGGGAGTCCTACTCTCGGTGGGAGTTGGACTCCCCCCTAGGGCGCGCCACCCTCCTTGGTCGGCCCCCTCCTCCACTCCTTTATATACGGGGGCAAGGGGGCACCCCATAGACACAACAGTTGATCATTGATCTCTTAGCCGTGTGCGGTGCCCCCCTCCACCATAGTCCTCGATAATATTGTAGCGGTGGTTAGGCGAAGCCCTGCGACGGTAAAACATCAAGATCGTCACCACGCCGTCGTGCTGGCAGAACTCATCCCCGACACTTTGCTGCATCGAAGTCCGGGGATCTTCATCGAGCTGAACGTGTGCTAGAACTCGGAGGTGCCGTAGTTTCGGTGCTTGATCGGTCGGGCCGTGAAGACGTACGACTACATCAACCGCGTTGTGCTAACGCTTCCACTTCCGGTCTACGAGGGTACTTAGACAACACTCTCCCCTCTCGTTGCTATGCATCACCATGATTGTCGGTGTCAAAACCGGCGGATCTCGGGTAGGGGGTCCCGAACTGTGCGTCTAGGCCGGATGGTAACAGGAGACAAGGGACACAATGTTTTAACCAGGTTCGGGTCCTCTTGATGGAGGTAAAACCCTATGTCCTGCTTGATTAATATTGATGATATGGGTAGTACAAGAGTAGATCTACCACGAGATCAAGGAGGCTAAACCCTAGAAGCTAGCCTATGGTATGATTGTTGTATGATGAAGTTGTCCTACGGACTAAAACCCTCCGGTTTATATAGACACCGGAGAGGGTTAGGGTTACACAAAGTCGGTTACAATGGTAGGAGATCTTGAATATCCGCATCGCCAAGCTTGCCTTCCACGCCAAGGAAAGTCCCATCCGGACATGGACGGAGTCTTCAATCTTGTATCTTCATAGTCCTGGAGTTCGGCTGAAGGTATAGTCCGGCTACCCGAACACCCCCTAATCCAGGACTCTCTCAGTAGCCCCTGAACCAGGCTTCAATGACGACAAGTCCGGCGCGCAGATTGTCTTCGGCATTGCAAGGTGGGTTCCTCCTCCAAATTCTTCATAAAAGTTTTGTAAACACCAAGAGTAGTGTCCGGCTCTGCAAAATAAGCTTCCACGTATTGCCATAGAGAGAATAATATTAACACCAATCTAATCTGCTGACGTATTCCGCAGCGTGACATCACACTACGGCCAAGCCTTTATTCGAATCGTTTTCACTTCTCCACCTCAGTGTGTTTTGCGAGGCGGTTTCCTTGGCACGTCTTGTCAAAGCAGAGATCGTGTCCCCTTTGTTTACGAGATTCTCATTAATACGAACGTGGGTAACCCAACCGCGCCACTTATCATGGCGCTTGGGAGGCAAGCGAGTTTTACTAGGCTGGTGGGGACGCATAGTCGCATCCGCCCATATAAGGGGATAAGGATCCACCTTTTTACCTACGCCTTCTTCCTTCTTTGCCTACCCATCTTCTGCGCACCCGAGCTCCAGCGCCCAAGCCCGCACTTCCTACCTCAACCCTCTCCAACAATGTCCGGAGCGGGAGGCAAGTGGATGGTCTCCTCCGTCACGGAGGGCCATGTCAAAAGGTTAAGGAAGACCGGATACTTGTCCAAAGACATCGCGCGCCGACTTCCTGAGGAGGGGCAGCTTCTCCCCACCCCAAGGCCCCATGAGAGGGTAGTATTTCCTCCCACTTTCTCCCGGACTGGGTTTTCCTCTCCACCCATTTGTCCACGGGCTCATGTTCTACTATGGCCTAGATTTCCACGATCTGACCCCGAACTTCATCCTCAATATCTCGGCGTTTATCGTCGTGTGCGAGGCTTTCCTCTGCATTCGCCCCCATTTCGGCCTCTGGCTCAAGACCTTCAACGTCAAGCCAAAGGTGGTGCGCGGCAACTAGGCGGAGTGCGGAGGTGCCATGGCGGGCAAAATCGCCAACGTCCTATGGCTCAAGGGCTCCTTTGTGGAGACCTTGAAGGGGTGGCAATCAAGGTGGTTTTACATCACCGAGCCACGCGATCCGAAGTGGATCGCAGCCCCTGAATTCCGATCCGGACCCCCTACGCGGCTCACGTCCTGGAAGGAGACGAGCTTGTTGTGGGGCGACGAAGAAGAGTTGACCGGACTGCAAAAATGCATCCAGTCCCTGGTGAACAAGCAGCTCAAGCTTGTCAACGTAATCCAGGTCATGCTCGTCCGCCGGATCCTTCTGTGTCAAGAACGGGACTTCAATTTGTGGGAGCTCAACCCGGCACAGCACCGCACTCTGAGCAGGCTCTTCGACACGACGTACGAAGATGTCTGGAGGGGGCTAACCAAAGGCGCCGAGGCTCCCACATCCGCCTCCGAAGACCGCGGATTCAGCTCGCAGCGTCCTACTGGCGAGGTAAGATATTTCCATCCTTTACAGGATGTTAAGTTTTTTCATAGTTTGACTCTATGCGGGATCTAAACTCCCTCACCTTTGACAGGATTGGCGGGAGAAGTCCGGACAGATTAACTGTCCGGCTCCCTTGCCCGAAGACCCAGCCCCTGCTCTCCTAGAGAAGCTGCTGGTTCCGGCACCTTATGTGGTGCCGGAGAAGAAGGCCACGGGGACTCGAAAGAGTTCCCGGCATATGGTGGTGTCGGACTCGTCGTCCAACGAGTCCGAGACGCACTCCTCCCGTGAAAACAAGGAGGAGGAAGAAGAAACCTCTCCCCCTCCAGCGGGGGGAGGAGAGAAGAGGAAGGCCGCCCCAGTAGGGGAAGCCGAGGGGTCCAAGAAGAGGAAAACCCCTCCGCCGGACTATGCCCCGACGCCGACGAGGACGAAGAGGAGTGGCCGAACAGGGCCAAGCATCCGGCGAGATCGTAAGTGTTCGGATACCAGAGTAACTCGTGATATTCCTTTTGTTGCATAGCTTTCCCTAATGTCGGATATAATCATGCAGTCCGCCCAAGGACGGGCTCGACGAGTCGTCGAGCGGCTCCCTGGATTCATCGGACGTGAATTCAGTTCCGGCCGCTGCTTCCCCCTGTACTGCGGATGACGCCGAAGTGGCGTCGCGACAAGCTCCGGGGCGAGAGGAGGTGGTCCAGGAGGAGCCGCGAGGCGACCTCCCGGACTCCAGGAGTGAAGGGGACAAGACCCCCCTGGGCTCCAAGTCCGGCTTTAAGCCGGACACTGCGTCGGAATCATCGACGGTTCCGGACCGCGGTAGGCGAACTCCTGCCAAGAGGAGCAAGCCTACTGAGCCGACGTCCTCCGTCCAACCGGAGGCACCGGACAATCTACTGGAGGAGCTTAAGGGCGCCTCCATCGACGAGGAGCACCGTGCCATCATGAGTACGGTGGTCCAGAAGGTTCGGTCCGCCAAAAGCGGACTGAATGAATCTTGTGCTAGCCTTCTAACAGGCTTCGAGGTAAGTAAAAATATGTAAAAAAATATTACCATATAGAGAGTAGCCCCTGATGCTCTGTTTGGCGTTCGGAAAGAAAAGCCAAATAGAGGATCTATTAAATATCACAGGAGTCTAACTAAAAAGGTGTCAATATACGTATGCAGGCTTCGCTGCTGGCCACCGCTGCACTGACTGCGGAGGTGGGTGCCTTGAAGCAGGGCCTCGAGCGGACCGAGCAAGAGCTCGGCCTTGCCAAACAGCAGCTCGAGGAGAAAGAAGGTAAGAAATACCTTATAGAAAAATGCCTATAGGAAGGCGCAATTGCAAAAAATGACAGGAGTATACTGCTTATTGTAGGGGCCACAACTGAGGTGGCGACCCTCAAGCAGGCGTTGTCCGAGGCCAAGAAGAAAGCGGCCACGGAGCGCGCCGGGCGGGAGAAATTTGAGGCGCAGGTCGGTGAGGTGCGGCAAGAGCTTCAGATTCTCATGCAAAAACATGAGAGTTTGGAGCTCGACTCGAAGACACGAGCGTCCGAGCTTGCTGCGGCCCTTAAAACTGCCAAATCTGCCAAGGCCGAAGCCCAGAAGGCCCTCCAGGAATTGGATGCGGTGAAAAAGATAGCAGCGGGTAAGGCATTCTATATGCAAAGCAGACATATAAAAGTAAACTACTTGTTACTTACCCGAATCCGGAGCTCTCCAGGGGCATTCGCAGATCTTCCCCGCAGCGTATCCGATGCCGCCGCATTCTACCGAGCCGAGGAAGGCAGCTCGACAGAGAAGGTGTTCTGGTCTCAGTATGCTGAGGCCGGACACCCTGTGCCCTTGAGCGACCAGCTGAAGCAGCTGGTCGAGCTCCACAAGGCGGCCGAACAGGCCCTGAAGGGCTTCATAGTTCGGCTGTGGCCTAGAGAGGCCCTGCCTGGGAGCTACTTCGGACTGGTGCGGCGGCTGGTGGAGGCTTGTCCAAGGCTCGAGGTCATCAAGCGCTCCGTCTGCATCGAAGGTGCCCGTAGGGCCCTTGCCCGTGCAAAGGTGCACTGGGGTAAGTTGGACGATGAGAAGCTTGTGAAGGACGGGCCGCCGCCGGGGAAGGAGCATCGCAAGCCCGAGAACTATTACAAGGATGTTCTTGCTGGTGCCCGCCTTGTGGCGGATGAATGTACCAAGGATGTAATTTTTGAATGAACTCGCTCATGTTATCCTGTGCGCTAAAAACTTGTTCATATGCGCTAAGCAATGCTTGAATTTAAAATATTACTTTCTGTGCGGCCGTTTATCAAAAAATTGATAGATGGCCAGTCGTTGGCTTCTGCCCCCATGCCACTAGTGCTAGGGTGTTCGGGATAAACCTGAGTGCTCTTTTTCCCATGATTGGGTCCGTCGAGGGAGGCGGTCAGCACAACGAACAAGGCAATCGGACTATAATGCTTGAACACTCTCACTTAGCCATAGAACTCTATAATTTTAAATTTCGGCGAAGCCCCTAGTATTCGGAAGACCGAGTTCGGGGCGCTATCCACGCCTTGGCCGGACAAAGCCGGTTCCTCGCTCGAAGCGGCATAAGCCTTTAAGGACTCGAAAAACCTCTCGAACAGCGACCGGTCTCTCGCCTCATCATGATAGTTAGTTTTAGCTTTCTCCACTGAGGTGCTCGGCCCAGCTCAACTGGGGCACAATCGCACTGGTTCTCCTAGTGCTACCTTAGCCGATATAGCGGAACGTAAGGCACCAAAACATAGGAGCCGGGCAAACCCAACTATTGACCCAAATCATGACTCGGAGCCGATGCATATAGTGCTATAAGTTCGGGGTGCCGCACTTGTGAAAGTGGACGGACTTATCACGCCATATTGATGGGTACTGAAGCCCCTAGCATATTTTGCCATACCAAAGTGTACGGATGCAGCATGTTATTAATAAACATATATATAAAAAAAGGGTAATGCAAAAAATAGACAAAAAGCTATGCATTGTTTATAGAAAGGCTGCTATGAAAGTGGAACGATACAAATAGTGCGATAAGACAAATAAATTGGACTATTTAACATGTCCTGGCCAGGGGCAGGCCGCGGAATTGTATTAAAAAACAGGTATACTGCTCGCAATAGAGACCACCTAGGAGTTCCATGATGCGGCGTGACTTGTCTACTTCCCTGGAACTTGCATCGTTTGTGCGGCAGTTGAATTGCCGAATGGGTCGTCGGAAGTATGGAGTCCTGAGAGTAAGAGAAAAAGAAAAAGAAGGAATCCGGCAGCCCCTGGTGCGGTTTAAGCCGTATTTCGGGCGTGCCGTGATAGTGCCCCTTCCCCTGTGCCCATGGTATTTCAAGAGCGTAGTTATGTACACGAAGCGCTGGTTTCGCTATATCACGAGGGCTAGGGTTGGGGCCGCATTGCTACGCTAGCTCAGAACGTGCCAGGCGGTCTTGTTGTAGAGTACTCAGGGCGCGCTTGACAGTGTCCGGCTTTTTGAAGGCCAAACTAGAGAACTGCCTAGAGAGGCTGCTTTGTACTTCTGCTGCGAGCGCTGCCGTGTGCTCCTCCGTTCGGAGGGAGCGTTCAGTGTTCCCATTGACCGTGATTACTCCTCTAGGGCCTGGCATCTTGAGCTTGAGGTATGCATAGTGCGGTACCGCGTTGAATTTTGTGAATGCGGTTCACCCGAGCAGTGCGTGATAGCCACTACGGAACGGGACTATGTTGAAGATTAACTCCTTGATACGGAAGTTATCGGAGATCCGAAGACCACTTCCAGTGTAACTGAGCCTGTACAGTTGGCTTCTACACCTGGTATGACGCCTTTAAAGGTCATTTTGGTGGGCTTGATCCTCGAGGGATCTATGCCCATCTTTCGCACTGTATCCTGGTAAAGCAGGTTCAGGCTGCTGCCGCCGTCCATGAGGACTCTTGTGAGATGAAATCCGTCAATGATTGGGTCTAGAACCAATGCGGCAAAGCCGCCGTGACAGATGCTAGTGGGGTGGTCCCTTCGATCAAAGGTGATCGGGCAGGAGGACCATGGGTTGAACTTTGGGGCGACCGGCTCCATCGCATATACGTCCCGTAACGCACGCTTCCGCTCCCTCTTGGGTATGTGGGTTGCGTATATCATGTTCACCGTTCGCACTTGCGGGGGAAATCCCTTCTGTCCACTGTTGTTCGATGGACTGGGCTCCTCCTCGTCGTCGCTATGCAGCCCCTTGTCTTTGTTTTCGGCTCTTAACTTGCCTGCCTGCTTGAACACCCAACAATCCCTGTTGGTGTGATTGGCTGGCTTTTCGGGGGTGCCATGTATCTGGCACAAGCGGTCGAGTATTCGGTCCAAACTGGATGGGCCCTGAGTTTTTCTTTTGAATGGCTGTTTCCGTTGACCGGATTTGTAGCCTTGGAATCCGGCATTAACTGTCGTATCCTCGTAGCTGTCGCTGTTAACGCGGCGCTTTTGTTTGTTCCACGCGACCTGTCACTTTTGTCCTTGGTTTTTGAATTACCAGTGTTCTTGGTTAAGTTGTTACTGCGAGCTAGCCAGCTGTCTTCTCCCGCGCAAAAGCGGGTCATGAGTGTCGTGAGGGCTGCCATAGATTTCGGCTTTTCCTGTCCCAGGTGCCGGGCCAGCCACTCGTCACGGATATTATGCTTGAAGGCCGCTAAGGCCTCTGCGTCCGGACAGTCGACTATCTGGTTTTTCTTTGTTAGGAACCGTGTTCAGAATTGCCTGGCCGATTCTTCTGGTTGCTGAATTATGTGGCTTAGGTCATTAGCGTCCAGTGGTCGCACATAAGTGCCCTGGAAGTTGTCAAGGAATGCAGCTTCCAGATCCTCCCAAGAACCGATTAAGTTTGCTGGCAAGCTGTTAAGCCAATGCCGGGCCGGTCCCTTAAGTTTGAGTGGGAGGTATTTGATGGCGTGTAGATCATCACCGCGGGCCATGTGGATATGAAGGAGATAATCCTCGATCCATACCGCAGGATCTGTTGTGCCATCGTACGATTCGATTTTTATGGGTTTGAAGCCCTCAGGGATTTTATGATCCATTACTTCATCTGTGAAGCATAGTGGGTGTGCGGCGCCTCTGTATTGAGCTATATCACGACGCAGCTCGAAGGAGCTTTGTCTGTTGAGTTCGGCCCGGCCGGATTCATTGCGTCCGGAGTGACGATCACCGTCATGTGCCATGGGGCGCCTGCGCGATCTGTAGATCGATCTTGTTTGCCTTGCCTTGTCCTCCAGGATATCGCGCAGGTCGGGCGCATTTTCCCGTGCCTTAGTATGCTTGACGCGGTGCCGGGGCATGGCTTGAGTGGAGGGCCAAGAGGCCTCTCTATCGCGGCCATGAGGTGGCCGGTCGGCCATGTCATGCGTTGGTAATGTAGGTGCTTCCTCCTCTAGTCGGGGTAGCAGCCTGCGCTTTGGGTAACTCTTGGAGGGGCGTTCGAGTTCATACTCTTCGGCCGCAAGGACTTCAGTCCATCTGTCAGCTAGCAAATCCTGATCAGCTCTAAGCTGTTGCCGCTTTTTCTTGAGGCTGCTTGCCGTGGCCATGAGCCTGCATTTAAAACGCTCTTGTTCGGCAAGATCCTCTGGCACGACGAACTCGTCGTCGTCGAGGCTTGCCTCGTCTTCGGAGGGAGGCGTATAATTATCGTCCTCAACCTCTTGGTCCGCCGCCCTCTCGTGAGGGCTGGCTTCTCTGTCCTCCTGTGCCGAATTTTGCTGGAGGGGGTGTTCTTCGGCACTATCCGGAGTAGTATTATCTCCCGTGCCGGAATCACCATTTTTGCTTTGGCGGGATTTAGAGCGGCGCCGCTGACGCTGACGCTTGGGCTGTTTTTTAGAGGTATCGTCCACCATTGTTCCATCGCCATCTCCATCCTTTGGAGTGTCCACCATATATATGTCATATGACAAGGTGGCCTTCCAACGCCCTACAGGTGCTGGTTCTTGTTCGTCTCCTGCATCGTCGTCCATGCCGTCGATGTCTTCGGAGTCGAAGTCAAGCATGTCGGTTAAGTCGTCGACAGTGGCTACGAAGTGGGTGGTGGGTGGGTTTTGAATTTCTTCATTGTCCGTATCCCAAGCTTGCTGACCGTGGTCCAGCCAGGGCTCTCCTGATAAAGATAGAGACTTTAGAGAATTCAGGATGTCGCCGAAGGGCGAGTGCTGAAAGATGTCCGCGGCGGTGAACTCCATTATTGGCGCCCAATCAGATTCGATCGGCGGGGGCGCGGGGGGCTCGGAGTTCGGAGAGGAATCCGGCTCCTCGGAGTCACGGGCCATGCAGAGCGCGGGGCTGTAGTTCGGCTCGATCGCCTCTGAGATCGCAGCCCCTGAGGCAGCGTCCAACCGCTGATCCTCGATTGGCGCAGTGGGCTTCGAATCAATGGTCGGAACCGATGCGTGTGCGGCCTCCAAGGCGCTGTTCGGCGGCAGAGCTATATCATGCCCATCGAGACAGTGCGGCACGCTTGGCTGTGGCTCGAATCCGTCGAAGATCAAGTCCCCGCGGATGTCAGCCGTGTAGTTTAGGCTTCCAAACCTGACCTGATGGCCAGGGGGGTAACTTTCGATCTGCTCAAGGTGACCAAGCGAGTTGGCCCGCAGTGCGAAGCCGCCGAAGACGAAGGTCTGTTCGGGGAGAAAAGTCTCACCCTGGACTGCATCGTGGTTGATGATCGAAGAAGCCATCGGGCCTGAAAGCGACGACACAGAGGAACTCTCAATGAAAGCACCAATGTCGGTGTCAAAACTGGCGGATCTCGGGTAGGGGGTCCCAAACTGTGCGTCTAGGCCGGATGGTAACAGGAGACAAGGGACACAATGTTTTACCCAGGTTCGGGCCCTCTTGATGGAGGTAAAACCCTACATCCTGCTTGATTAATATTGATGATATGGGTAGTACAAGAGTAGATCTACCACGAGATCAAGGAGGCTAAACCCTAGAAGCTAGCCTATGGTATGATTGTTGTATGATGAAGTTGTCCTACGGACTAAAACCCTTCGGTTTATATAGACACCGGAGAGGGTTAGGGTTACACAAAGTCGGTTACAATGGTAGGAGATCTTGAATATCCGCATCGCCAAGCTTGCCTTACACGCCAAGGAAAGTCCCATCCGGACACGGGACGAAGTCTTCAATCTTGTATCTTCATAGTCCTGGAGTTCGGCTGAAGGTATAGTCCGGCTACCCGAACACCCCCTAATCCAGGACTCCCTCAATGATCTTGCGTGTGCGTAGGAATTTTTTTGAAATTACTACGTTCCCCAACACCCCTGCCTCGTGGGCCCACGGTTGCCCTCCTCCACTTATCCCAGCACCCATCTTCTTCCTCTATCTCACACAAACCCGAAAAACCAACTCAAGCACGAGTTCCAGCCACTTTTGCTGTGATTTTCGATCTCCTTGCTCAAAGCACCTCTCGCAAAACTGCTTGGGGAGATTGTTCCTTGGTATGTGACTCCTCCATTGGTCCAATTAGTTTTTGTTCTAGTGCTTTATTCTTTGCAAATTTGTGCTGCATAGGTGACCATGTTCTTGAGCTTGCATGTCAAATTTATATGGTTCTAAGTAGTTCTAATGCTTGATATAGGCTCTAGGCACTTGTAGGAGTAGTTGCTATCAGTTTTATTGAAGTTGGTTCACTTTTGTTTGAAGTTACTAAAAATTTCAGATTGTTTCAGAAAAATAATGAGGAGATTTTTGAGGGGCTCGTCGAGCCAAAGCTCGAAGGAAAAGGCACCGAAGCCTAAGTATAATTTGCCGCGCACCGCGGAGATTCGGGCGTGTGAATGGCCTTCTGAAGATTTCTTGAGAGCAGCCGGTATCTATGAAGATTTTCATGAATTGGATCACAATGCAGGCCTCACCGCTTTCCTCCATGACAATTGCGATCAGTATCTCTTACTCACAAATACTTTTGTGCAAAACTTTCATTTTCATTCTAGGAACTCACCACCTACGGTGGAGTTTCATTTATATGATGAGCATAAGGAGATGTCACTTTATGATTTCTGTTGGATTTGTTTAATCCCTTTCGAGGGCAAGACAGAAGAACCACATCATGATGATGTGGCTGGGTTTATTGATACTATCACTGTAGGAGAAACTAGAAAGGTTTTCGATGCACGAATCACTAGCATACATTTTCCTGTTTTATGTTACTTTGCATTATTTGCTAGTCGTTGTTTAATTGGACGCGGAAACAGTGGAAACTTGAGTATCCCTGATATATTTATTTTGCACCACGGTTTATATAGTGATAACACTTTTAGTATGGGCGGTATTATTGCTAGACGGTTAAGTATGAACCGTACTAAGGGTCCCATCTTTGGAGGCGTCTATGCCACACGCCTAGGTGCACATTTTAACATACCTATTAGGCATGCTGAGAAGGAAGAAAAAGTGATGCCCCGTGTTTATCTAGATCATAAAAGTATGGTGTCACATGATTTTATTGTTAAGAATAGGGAAGGAGAGCTTAAATAGCAATTGTTCTTTAACAAACATCATCCTGAAACTATTACGTTGCCTGCTCCTTCTTTGTTTAATTTTGTAGGACCCTACCTCGTTACGTGGGCTGTCGTCCAAGCTTACAAGAATCCTGCACCAGCCCCAGAACAGGAACCACAAGATGAGCCTCCATGACAATCTGTTTATTCTTGGGATCCAGAGATGACTGTCAGCCAGTGGCAGTCAGAGTCTTCATCTTCATCACAGTATGATCCCAACTATCCTTCCTCATCACAATATGACCCCAACAACTATTATTATGGATATCCGCCAGGCCAGCCGTGGCCATACTTTTTCGCTGTAATATCCATGCTAGTTTATTTTCTTTTTCCTGCTTTCTTCTTGTGTGTTTGTTAAACCTTAAGAAAAAACCAAAAAATTAGTAGTAGTTTATTTTTTCTCATGTAGTGGTAATAATTATAAAGAAAACCCAAAAATATTTCCCGTACTTCTTTTGCTTGTTGGGAGCTTTCCCGTGTAAATAGTTTTATTTCTTTTCTTTTCTTTGGGGGTCAGTAGGAGAAGACCATAATTAAATTGTTGAAGTAGCTCTTATATGCATTATTGTTGATTTAACCAAGAGCCCATATTGCCTTGTCTTCTCCTTTTTATTGAATGCTTGCAGATTCTAGCTTAGTCCAATGCACGCACACTCTTATTATTCACACCGTTCGGTCGTGCAAGTGAAAGGCAATTATGATGATATATGATGGACTGACTGAGATGAGAAAAGCTGGTATGAACTTGATCTCTTTTGTTTTTGTAAATATGATGAGTCCCTCGTTCTTGATTCAGCTTATTATGAATAAACATGTTTGCAATGACAATTAGAGATCAGAGTTGCTTGTGCCATGCTTGATTAGCTATGAGTTATAATGGTTTACCTTGTGTGCCAACATGCTATTGAGATGATTATGATGTGGTATGATGGAGTGGTATCCTCCTTTGAATGATTTAAGTGACTTGACTTGGCACATGTTCACGCATGTAGTTGAAATAAAATTAACATAGCCTTCACGATATTTATGTTCATGGTGTATTATATCCTACTCATGCTTGCATCCAATGTTTATTAATTTTAATGCATGTACATGGCTGTTGTCGCTCTCTAGTTGGTCGCTTCCCAATCTTTTGCTAGCCTTCACTTGTACTAAGCGGGATTACTGCTTGTGCATCCAATCCCTTAAACCCCAAAGTTATTCCAGATGAGTCCACCATACCTTCCTATATGCGGTATCTACCTGCCATTCCAAGTAAATTTGTATGTGCCAAACTCTAAACCTTCAAATAAATATTCTGTTTTGTATGCTCGAATAGCTCATGTATCAACAAAGGTTGTCCTTATCTTCCGTGTTAGGCGGGTTATTCTCAAGAGGAATGGACTCCGCTCCTCACTCACGAGAAAATGGCTGGTCACCGGGATGCCCAGTCCCATGCTTTATGCAAACTAAATCAAAATTAATTGCAAACAAAACTCCCCCAGGGACCTGATGTATGTTGGAGGCACTCGTTATTTCGAGCAAGCCATGGATTGATGCTTGTTGATGGAGGGGGAGTATAAACTTTACCATTCTGTTTGGGAACCGCCTATAATGTGTTTAGCATGGAAGATATCGCCATCTCTTAGTTGTTACGTTGACAATGAAAGTATACCGCTCAAAATACAATTTATCTCTATTTCAAAACCGAGCTCTGGCACCTCTACAAATCCCTGCTTCCCTCTGCGAAGGGCCTATCCATTTACTTTTATGTTGAGTCATCACCCTCTTATTAAAAAGCACTAGCTGGAGAGCACAGCCGTCATTTGCATTCATCACTATTAATTTATATTGGGTATGACTATGATTGGATCTCTTTTACCATGAATTACAATGTCTAGTCAGTCCTTGATCTTTAAAGGTGCTCTGCATTTATGTTTTGCGGTCTCAGAAAGGGCTAGCGAGATACCATCTTGTTATATCATATTATGATTGTTTTGAGAAAGTGTTGTCATCCGAGATTTATTATTATGACTTGCTAGTTGATTATGCTATTGATATGAGTAATTGTGAGACCTGCGAATTATTGCAAATGTGGTTAGTTATGATCTATGCTGAAAACTTGAATGCTGGCTTGACATAGTTACAACAACAAGAGAAAACAGAGTTTGTAAAAGTTTTTCTTTCTTTCTTTCAGTTTGTCAACTGAATTGCTTGAGGACAAGCAAGGGTTTAAGCTTGGGGGAGTTGATACGTCTCCGTCATATCTACTTTTCTAAACACTTTTGCCCTTCTTTTGGACTCTAACTTGTATGATTTGAATGGAACTAACCCGGACTGATGCTGTTTTCAGCAGAATTACCATGGTGTTGTTTTATGTGCAGAAAACAAATATTCTCGGAATGACCTAAAACTCCACGGAACATCTTAGAAAAAACAATAAAAAATCCTCGCCAAAGATGAAGACCAGGGGCCCACACCCTTCTCACGAGGGTGCCCCCCCTAGGGCGCGCCCCCTACCTCGTGGGCCCCCTGGAAACCCTCCAACGCCAACTCCAACTCTATATATTTGCTTTCGGAGAGAAAAAATCAGAGATAAGAAATCATCGCGTTTTACGATAGGGAGCCGCCACCAAGCCCTAAAACCTCTCGGGAGGGCTGATCTGGAGTCCGTTCGGGGCTCTGGAGAGGGGGATTCGTCGCCGCCGTCATCATCAACCATCCTCCATCACCAATTTCATGATGCTCACCGCCGTGCGTGAGTAATTGCATCATAGGCTTGCTGGACGGTGATGGGTTGGATGAGATTTATCATGTAATCGAGTTAGTTTTGTTAGGGTTTGATCCCTAGTATCCATTATGTTCTGAGATTGATGTTGCTATGACTTTGCTATGCTTAATGCTTTTCACTAGGGCCCGAGTGCCATGATTTCAGATCTGAACCTATTATGTTTTCATGAATATATGTGAGTTCTTGATCCTATCTTGCAAGTCTATAGTCACCTACTATGTGTTATGATCCGGCAACCCCGAAGTGACAATAATCGGGACCACTCCCGGTGATGACCATAGTTTGAGGAGTTCATGTATTCACTATGTGCTAATGCTTTGTTCCGGTTCTCTATTAAAAGGAGGCCTTAATATTCCTTAATTTCCAATAGGACCCTGCTGCCACGGGAGGGTAGGACAAAAGATGTCATGCAAGTTCTTTTCCATAAGCACGTATGACTATATATGGAATACATGCCTACATTACATTGATGAATTGGAGCTAGTTCTGTGTCACCCTATGTTATGACTGTTACATGATGAACCGCATCCGGCATAATTATCCATCACTGATCCGGTGCCTACGAGTTTTCCATATACTGATTCTCGCTTATTTACTTTCCCGCTGCTACTGTTACAATCACTACAAAATACCAAAAACATTACTTTTGCTGTCTTTACTTTTGTTGCCGCTACCGCCACTATCATATTACTTTGCTACTAAACACTTTGCTACAGATACTAAGTTTCCAGGTGTGGTTGAATTGACAACTCAGCTGCTAATACTTGAGAATATTCTTTGGCTCCCCTTGTGTCGAATCAATAAATTTGGGTTGAATACTCTACCCTCAAAAGCTGTTGCGATCCCCTATACCTGTGGGTTATCATTTTCCCACCCTCCCACCCTTCTTCTTCAAGGACTCATATTTCTCAATCAAGTATCCATCTTATGCTTGTGAAGTCTCTTCTTTCTTTTCTTTCAATGGTCTTATCCGGTGATTCTCATGAAGATGTTCTACAAGTTAATCATTCTTCGTTCTTTTTCTTCTCCGGTGGATTCAATTCAAGCTTTGTTGATCATATCTTTTGCTCGGTTCTAATGCTTTCTCATGCCAGTGCACCTCTTAATGATTCACCTCTCACTATTCATTTTTTCTGAAGTGTGAAGATATCTCAGAAGATTCGTTTCCATTTTCATTTGTTCAAGCTATTTCGAGGTCTTACCTTTTGCAAGCCATTTAATTCAACCGGTGTAATCTCTTTTCAAAATTGCTCAGTGGTGTTTATCTTGAGTGGGCCCTAACCCATAGGTTTTCCCCAGGATCTTACCTGACTCTTCTTATTTTCCCGAAGCTACCCTCAATTTTTTTTGAAGTTTGACGTAAGAATGAGTTATCATCAGTCTAATGCCTTCTCCAAGGTCTTTCACATTCTTTTCATCATTGGTTCAACCTTTCTAATTTCCATTCCGGAGTGCCTCAACAATTCATGGTGGTGTTTGTCGTCATCATTCTCGGATTTTGAAGACCAAAGAAGAGTTTCCCTCCAAATCTTATCTGTACTCTTGAAGATTCATGGTTCAAGCTTGATGCCATCCTTTCATAATCATTTCCAATTGTGAGAATTCTTTTCACCCTTCCGGAGCAAATCAGGAGACTTTTCAGTTTGTTTCTCAAGAGCCCATCATCTTAGAAGTATTCATTCTAGCTTTCATCTCTCGTTCTCCAAATCTTACAGGTGCATCATTCAAGTTTTCTCTAATCAATTCACGATCTCTTCATTTTTCTTACATCTTGATTCACCCCTTTACTTCGTTTGTTTTCAATTCTTACGGTGGTTTGCTCAAGATTCTCTTCAATGGTGATCATATTAATTTATTCATTGTTTCAATCCTACCGGTGGTCCATTGAGTTTATGCTCTATCTCTCTTAATCCTTTCAACGAGAATAAGTAGTTTGCCAAATCCATTTGCTCGTCATCAATTTAATTGGTGAAGGATACGCATAATGTAATTCTTATTCTTGTTTCATCGACTAAATTCAATTCCTGCTTTCCGGAGTGGTTCATCATATCACATTCTCGGTTCGAGATGCTTTATCTTTTCTTTTCCAAGAGTTCCAAGCTCTCGCAATTATATCACCACGGAGATTCATCTAAATCATTGCAAGGATTCACCTTGTGTTTTCAACTTCTCTTTACTTTTGTTTGATCATTCTTTTATGACCGGAGTTCTTCATGGAGGCTCTACATGATGGTTCATCAAGGATGTAATTCCTTCTCGAAGTGCTCATCAAGATTCTTTCACAGGAGCTCAAGTTTTCTTTATGTTGCATTCCGAAGTGCTATTCTTTCTACCTTATCTTTTGAGGTGGTGTTAAGTCATTTTTGACAATTGCTTGGTGTTTCATGATTCACAAGTTGTCCGGAATGACATATTGTAAACCCATCATTTTCAATTCGTTCATGAGATCCTTTGCAACCCATCAATCTCTTCTTTGGAGTTATCTTAGGTTATATTTCACCTTAAGACTTCCCTAAGGATTGTTGCTATTATGGTTCTTATAAATGACCCAAGTTCTTCATTTATCCTCCCGGTGAGATAAGCTTCTCGTCTCCTTGTTCATATCAGTCCAATCTAGTGTTTCCGCTAGTGGCAGAATTTCACCTCAAATTTCGAGATGTTTTCCATAAGCTCACAACAAGCTTACTCCTTTCGTTGTGGTTTTTTTCCAACAACTCCGTTCGACCCTTCTCCTAAAGATGCTTTTCAAGCTCATTTGAGGTAGAAGATATTGTTTTCTCCTCCGTTCATGTCATTCTATTCTCTCATTTCTTCCGGACGCATTGTGATGTTGCTCTCTTCGACCCATCATCTTGTTTTGTCAAGATCATGTTCTTTCCTTTGCTTATCCATTTAACCGGAGTGTTGTGCCCTCTGCTCAAGTTCTTTCATCTTACCAAGTCTTGCATCTCTTTTCAACCAGAGTGCTACTCGGATTTGTTCTTCCTTGTTCCTCTTTCCTAACAGAGTGTTTTCTACTTCGATAATCTCCGTTGTATTCTTTTCTCGAGATGGTTTAACCTTTCAAGGTTCATTGGTTTCACTCGTTTGTCAAAGAAGCAACTTTGTTTTACCTATTGATCTTCCGTTTCTCTCTGTTGCCATCCTAGATCTCGGGACGAGATCCTCTCGTAGTGGTGGAGTGTTGTGACGCCCCAAGACCGATGCTCGAGAAGACTTCCATAGGTTCCGGGTTTCTCCGTGTGTTTCATTTTTGCTTGCTCCATTTAGTTTTGCATTGGATCATGTCATCATGCCATCATGTCATAAATCTTTTGCATCTCAACTAAATAATTTGTGTGGATCTTTGATCCATTTAAATCGCGGGAAGAGTGACTTCTCTTTATAACATTATCCTCCTAATATTTAGGGAGCTATTATAAATATTCCATTAATTTGGAATCATCATAACACACGTGCAAAATCATTCCCATGTCTATTCCTCTTCGAGTTTGACCTCAAACCTTGCCATTTATTCTTTCATCATTTTTCGAAGCTCCACCAAAAATCCGAATATTTTTTGGACTCTTCATTACCTTGAACTTGTTCAAACAATTTGAATTAAATTCAAATGGATTTGAATTTAGATCTCTCAATCATGGTCTTTTCTATTTTCTCGAAACAAGCACATATTTGTGAGTTCGGGAAATTTACCCGCATGCTCAAAAATTCGTTCCCTAAACCCCTCTTCCTTTTTCCCCTTCTCTCTATTGTTTCTATTGAAGAAGAATTAAGAGGGAAGAGAGAAGCCTAGCCCAGTCGGCCACTTGCGCCTCCAGCAGCCCCGTCCAGTCGCGCCCCCGCTGTAACCCTATCCTCCCCTGCTCGTTCCCTTCATCGCCCATCGATCTCTCCCTCCTGCGCCGCCACACGCAACACGCATCGCCAGAGAGAGGAAAGACCTCACATCGCTCCTCCCTCCTCTCGATCCTTTTCCTTCTCCACGCGCCTCCTCCATCTGCAGAGCGCCACAGCGCTGCCGCGGCCCTGCCGGCCCGGAGCGTCGCGCGACGCGCCCAGTCTCCATGGCCGCGCCTCCTCGCCGCCCGGACCCTTCGTCCTCAACACCGCCTCTCCTGCTTGTTGACCGTGCTGCCGGAGCCCTGCATCGCGCCAAGCGTCGCCGGCGCCCCCAAGTCCGCATCGCCAAGTTCCTCAAGCAGCCGGAGCTCGCCGCATCCCCGCGCCCTGCTCCTTCATGCCCGAGCCTCCCCTCGAGCTCCTCTGCCTCCGCGCCCGCAAGTCCCCGCCGTTCCCCGTCGACCTCGCCGGAGCACAAGACCTCCTCGGCCGCCGCTTCGCCAGGGACGTCGAGCGCCACCAGCAGCAGTTCTGGCAGTCCCGTCGCCGAGTTCCTCGCCGACCCGATGTTTCCCGCGCCTACCAGCCTCACCGCAAGCCCCTGGCGCCGCCTCCATGCTTCTCCAAGACGCATTGTTTTCCTTTTCTGTTCGGCCACAATTGCATCGACCCTCATACAAAGCACCGGGGTACTGGTTGTTTTGTTTCCGGGTTCTTCGTTTGTTGCTTCAGGGAAACATCGCCAAGTACCTCTACGGTTGCTGCATCGCCAAGACCGTCTCGGGTTATGACAAGTACCACTACACCTGGAGATGTAACGAGTACCCCTATGGAAGACCCGAACGTCTACGAATCGTGTACGACGACCGTTGTTCGCCAAGTACCCCTTCGGTTCGCCAAGTTTCGACTACCATCGTCGTGAACCGCTTTCAAAGCGTGTATCACTAACGCCAAGTACTAGTTCTACGAGGACCGCCAAGTTCGTCTTCCGCCGTCTTCGAAATCACCCAAGTACCTCTACGACCCGCGAGAACCGCTACTTTCACTACTGTCGAGGACCGATAGTACCACTACTTCCTCTACTTCCCTCGACGAGCCCGAACCATCACGATTGCACGCTTTGAAGGTATAACCCCGAGACGACCGCCCGTGAACGAATGCATGTGTGATGTATGAGATGCTCGTGCTTGCTCCGTGCTTGAATTGTCAGTGCAGGTTGTCCCTCTTTTGCCTTGGCACCGTCGTCGAACCATGGGAACCCGATTACCGGGAGCACCCCATGATCTCTTGCGTGTTCCACACGTTCCCGCCACCCTTTCTTTTGCACCGATGTCTCAATGATTTATCGGAACCGGAACGTTGCCGTGGCACCATTTCGTTATCGTCGCCGTGGCACCCCTTTTCATTTCCGCCACGATGACAAATGCTTCATAATATGCTCACGTCAACTTTTAATAAAAAATTGCATAAAACTTGCACATGTCATCCACATCATGTTAATAACATTTAAATGGTTAAAATTGTTGTTGCATTAAATTGCTAATGCATATGGGGATTACCAGATTGTTGCTTGTTATATCCGGCCCCATTTAAATTGTTTAGATAGTATAGTTTTGTTATGCTTCACCTCTTGCCATGCTAACCAACATTTAATAATGTTGAGTACCTAAACGAGAGAGAACTAAATAAGTCATGTGGTGTTTTCTTCAATATGCAACTCCGTGGCATATTGAGCTCCACCTAATTTGTAGTGTTGTTTGTTGCACTTTGCCATGCCATGCTTCATTAAACCGGTCATGCATCATACTTGGTTGTGCATCATGCCATGTTTATGTGATGGTTGTTTACTATGTTGTTTGCTTCTTTACGGTGTTGCTCCTTCGGGTTAGTTCCGATAACGTCGCGTTTGTGAGGATCCGTTCGACTACGTCCGTTTGTCTTCTTCATGGACCCGTTCTTCTTCCTTGCGGGATTTCAGGCAAGATGACCATACCCTCGAAATCACTTCTATCTTTGCTTGCTAGTTGCTCGCTCTTTTGCTATGCCGCGATACCTACCACTTGCTATATCATGCCTCCCATATTGCCATGTCAAGCCTCTAACCCACCTTGTCCTAGCAAACCGTTGTTTGGCTATGTTACCGCTTTGCTCAGCCCCTCTTATATCGTTGTTAGTTGCAGGTGAAGCTCAAGTTTGTTCCATGTTTGGAACATGAATATGTTGGGATATCACAATATATCTTATTTTAATTAATGCATCTATACACTTGGTAAAGGGTGGAAGGCTTGGCCTTATGCCTGGTGTTTTGTTCCACTCTTGCCACCCTAGTTTCCGTCATACCGGTGTTATGTTCCTTGATTTTGTGTTCCTTACGCGGTTGGGTTATAATGGGAACCCCTTGACAGTTCGCTTTGAATAAAACTCCTCCAGCAAGGCCCAACCTTGGTTTTACCATTTGCCACCTAAGCCTTTTTCCCTTGGGTTCTGCAGACTCAAGGGTCATCTTTATTTAAACCCCCGGGCCAGTGCTCCTCTAAGTGTTGGTGCAAACTAGAGCACCGTGCAGGGTCATCCCTTGGCAACTTGGGTTACGTCGTCTCCTGTACGCTTAGCTTATCCGGTGTGCCCTGAGAACGAGATATGTGCAGCTCCTATCGGGATTTGTCGACACAGTGGGTGGTCTTGTTGGTCTTGTTTTACCATTGTCAAGATGTCTTGTAACCGGGATTCCGAGTCTGATCGGGTCTTCCTGGGAGAAGGGATATCCTTCGTTGACCGTGAGAGCTTGTGATGGGCTAAGTTGGGACACCCCTGCAGGGTTTTGAACTTTCGAAAGCCGTGCCCGCGGTTATGGGCAGATGAGAATTTGTTAAATGTCCGGTTGTAGAGAACTTGACACTTAACTTAATTAAAATGCATCAACCGCGTGTGTAGCCGTGATGGTCTCTTTCCGGCGGAGTCCGGGAAGTGAACACGGTTCTTGTGTTATGCTTGAACGTAAGTAGTTTCAGGATCACTTCTTTATCACTTCTAGTTCGCGAACGTGCCTTGCTTCTCTTCCCGCTCTTATTTGCGTATGTTAGCCACCATATATGCTAGTGCTTGCTGCAGCTCCACCTCACTACCTTTTCCTACCCATAAGCTTAAATAGTCTTGATCGTGAGGGTGTGAGATTGCTGAGTCCCCGTGACTCACAGATTACTTCCAAAACCAGTTGCAGGTGCCGATGATACCAGTGCACGTGACGCAACCCAACTCAGTTGGGAGCTCGATGAAGATCGTGTTTGTTGTGTTGTTTTCGTTTCCAGTTGATCAGTAGTGGAGCCCAGTCGAGGCGATCGGGGACCTATGCATTAGGGGTGGTCTTCTTTTATTTTGGTTCCGTAGTCAGACCTTGATTGTATTCTGGATGATGTAATGCTATATTTATGTATTGCTTGAAGTGCCGATTGTAAGCCAACTCTTTATCCCTTTCTTATTCAGTACATGGGATGTGTAAAGATTACCCCTCTTGCGACATGCCTACCATGCGGTTATGCCTCTAAGTCGTGCTCCGACACGTGGGAGATATAGTCGCATCGTGGGTGTTACATCACTCAAGGAGAATTCTGCAATGTTATCCATTCGATTTGCTTGAAATCGATGTCAGGATAATGAGCCAATGGTTTCGTGTGAATAAAGCACACACTTAAGACCATCATGTAGATATGTCTTTGAGAACCATGAAATACCTGAATAGTCTAGTCAATGGATGGGAAGAGCCACTTACCTCAACTTGATGCATTCAAGGAGTTTGAGTGTTTCAGTGTAGACTTTAAGGTGTGTGAGCCTTAAAATTAGCTTCCCCGTGTCACTTGTAGCGCACATAAAATCTAAATGTTGTTAGAATTTAGCATCATAATTAAACTAATGGAATTGCTGATAGTTTCGGTTTCAACTCAATGTCTCGATGACCAAGGCGAGTATGCCAAGTTTGTCATGTACAAGACACTCTGAAAAACTATCTCGTACGCAACATGTGCTACGGGTTGCGTCGTATGTGTAGTACAATCCAGATGATACACAGAGAATGTGCTCGCCATATCCGTTGCATATGGTAAAGAGAAATTATTTCTCTTTGTTGTCATCATAAATTTCGCTATGGAAACTGTTTTGACGGATACCTGTATAGTTTAGTAGGGTACGAGTTAAACCGGGAAACAATAAAGCATCCTGACATTACTTGAGTACCCATAAAGATAGTAAATATGACTCGAGTTGAGCCAACAAATACCTCATCACGTCTAGCGATTTTAAAATATCTCCTTTGTCTCAACGAGAGTGGAAACATTTCACTTCCCTCAGTATAGAGCTTGTGGTGCATATGTCCATAAGGCACATATCATCTTTCATCAGATTGACCCCCGTAGAAATCAATGTCTTCAAACATGTTAGTTGAGTCATATTCAACCACACGTTCTCCGTGTCCATAGGATCCCGTCATCATTGGTGATGTCGGGTTGAAAGTTGAAGTGGTCTTCAAACCTTTGCCCTTGAGTTCATTGTGTCCCAAGAATTGCTGATACAGAATAACCAGATGCTGAGATTTGAATTTAATGCCTTATAATGTATAAGACAACATTTTTCTCTTAGCGGTGTGATCCTGACTAGAGGTGAATCCAAGATTGCACACATTATTCCACGAGACACAAGAGCGATCATGATGTCCATGGCCCAGATAGGGCAGTGGTGTCCATTGAGGGCGAATGCCTCAAAATCTCTAGTCATCGGTTACCAGAGATAATTAATTTACAACAAGTAAATTAAAGACCATCATGGTTAATGTTGTAATGAAATTTGCAAAATTGATATAGTTTCAAGAAGTTGGCTTGAAATCATTAGTGTGAATCTCAAATTGTTAATTATGACACCTTGAAGATAATCTCCAAACTGGAGTAGATCTCGCCGCATTAGAGAGTATAATCTGATGAAATCGGTAGATACTCACTCCTAATGCCTTATGTCACAACTTAGTAAAAATATATGGGAGAGCACTTTGTAAAGCAATCATAATGTCAAATGAAAAAATGTTGGCTTAAAGATTAGTGGTGATAATCTGCAAAGCAGTAGATCTACACACTACCTTGTGATCCCAATACATCAATTTGAAGTAATCACTTTGAATTTTGCATCCATATTTGCAAGAAATTGAAATCTCAATTGCAAATAGACGTATTAATTTTGACATGTGGCGAACATGGGAATATATGCATCATAGAAATATTCCGGAATACCTCGTACTCAACGGAAAAACAGTACCATAGAGGTACTGAATTTATCTTTGCAACAGATTAAAAATCTCTATTGCAAATGGACGTAATTAATCTCAACACGTGATAAACGTGGAAATGTATTATAACAATTTAAGATCTGAAATACATCTTGGTACTCAACAGAAAAATACTACTAATGTAATGAATAATAATGATGTTGCAAACTTGATCCTCAAGTGAAAAGCTTGAATTATATAGATATCAAATTAAATGAGATCTTGTATCAAATTGCAAGATAATTCAGCAGAGTGAATTAATATTTTGCGAGAGAAAACTGATCTCAACCGCAATGAGATTATTTTGCGAGAAAAATAAAATTTCTCAATCGCAAATGTTGTGCGAGAAAACTTAATCTCAATCGCAAAACAATGTCATTGTACTAATGGAACATGTTATAGGAATTGCTAAAAAGCAAACACATTGAACATGCCACATACAATAACCATATATTTTCTGGAATGTTAAAACTCAACAGAAAAATAGGCTATCATGTGTGAGAGAATTGTAGGCAGTCATTTGTGATTATAGGAAACCACAAGGTCTGAAGTGAAAACTGCCGAAGAGATAAGGTTCTCTTTTTTTTCTCGTGCAGTCCCTGATAACCGCCACCGCCGGGAGACGGTCGCACTGTGCGCCGCCGTGCCATGCGCTAGCAGCGCCGCATCGCCAGTATATACGAAACCGCTCTGTCGACGCCGCAGAAGGTACCGCACTGGAGAGCCAGGTCACGTCGCGCGCGCCTGAGGGCATCGCTGTCTGGCCGTCCCATCTCCTTCACGGGAGGGGTCGTGGCCCCGAGCAGCCACGCCGAAGGGCGCCGCTCGTCGGGGAGTTGAAGGCCTACAACCGCGCCATGGTCCACTGCTCCGCGCCTCTCTACAGATCGAGGGTGCAGCGGCGTGTGCCATAAGCCGTGGTCGCGGCCACCGCCATGCGCAGGTTCCGTCGATTGGAGCCGCGCCGATGGGAGCGTCGCCATGCCTAGCGTTGGAGGGACGAGAAGCATCACCGGGCTGGGTGCCACGCGCCGGAGGGCGCTGCCCCGCAGGGAGCCGCCTCCGACGTCGTGCGCCAAGGCGACGCCGACCGGTGCCGTTGGCAGTGGACTCGAGCACCAGGCATGGGGCCTCGCCGGGGTAAGACTTGCTTCATGGCTTCCTGTTCATGGGAAAGCAATTATTTTGTATGACGAAGACGCTGATGTTTGCGTGGTGCTTGACTCCGATTCAGTTCTTCTTCCCCTCTGGATTTTCCTCTCTTGGAGTTCGTTCGAGTTGAAAATCGCTGGAGTTGCTGGGGGCGTCGTGGCATGGAGTCGGGGTGGAGGGCCGGTCGCAGGCACTGTCGTCGATGCGGGGCTGCGCGCCGCACCGGGATTGGTCATGGCCGTGGCCGCCGCTGAGTAAGGCAGGCCCCGCGCGTGGGAAGGGCCTCGCGCGGGGGTAGCGACGGGATCACGGGACCAAGGGCATCGCTGTGGAGGACTGGCCGAGGCCTGTCGATATGCGCCAGATGCAAGACAAGGGCTGCGTCGTCTGCCGGGGAGCGTCGTTGCTGCTCTTCGAGACATCGCCAGCCTCGGTCTTCCGCTGTTCCGTGTCGCCCCGTGAGGCCGGTAGTCGCTCTGCCGAGAGCGTGCTGGTAACGTATTGAAAAGAAACGAGAAAGAGGGAGACACAAAAGTAAAAGTGAATCGTTGTTTTCATTGATGATGGGACTACATATATATAGCCCTCGAAAGGGTGCGTGCGTCCGAAGGGGCATTCCCTAAACGGCGCCAAACGGGCGCACACCCCTCCCTCCTTCGTGGGCCGGCCCATTTTTACATGTTTTCGTTCTTTTCTGTTAATTTCCCGAAAAAATTGCGACATGAAGATTCGAACTCGGGATCTCTTTCTTCCGCTGGTAATATGGAAACCACTTGGACTACTTCAATACTTGTGTCAATATACCGCGTTTTAGCCCTCTTATTATTCACTTCGCTGAAGTAGGTTTTTTGTTTTCGATTCTTTTTCTGCTCCGGTTTAGTTTGGTTTTTATTTACTTTTTCTTTTCTTTTCTTTTATTGTTTACTTTTATGAACTTTTCTTCAACTTGATGAACTTTTTATCATTTTTTGTGAACTTTTTTCGAAGTTGATGAACTTTCTTTGAAATCCAATGAACTTTTTTTCTAATTCGATGAACTTTTTTCAGAATCAATGAACATTTTTTAAAATCGATAAACTTTTTTTCAAATTTGTTGAACGTTTTCCTTATTCAATGAACTTTTGTTCAAAGTCGATGAACTTTTTTTTTCAAATTTGATGAACCTTTTCCTATTTCGATGAATTTTTTTCCAAATTGGTGAACTTTTTTTCAAATCAATGAACCTTTTTTCAATTTCGTGAACTTTTTTGAAGTTTGTAAACGTTTTTTTAAACCGTGAACTTTTTCAATTCACTATTTTTTATATTTTTGCGAATTTTTCTCTCTTTTGTTTTTCTTTTTTGGAAAAGTCACCGTTGAGGGGGGACTGGGCGACCGGTCAGCTGCACTCGAGCGGGGGGCAGGGGGAACCGAGCGACCAGGGGGAACCAAAGGGCTTACCTTACATGGGCCGGCCCAGCGCAGAAACTCAGTGTGCGCCCGTTCCTCAAGTGGCGCTGAAGGCGCCCCTTAGGAGCTCCCGTCCGAAGGGACACGAGACAACCGCCTCAATTAGAAAAAGCATGAATTAATAGAATTAATTAAATCATAACAGAAATCAAGCTAGCTAATGCTGACCCGTTACCACTAATGCTTTATTTTATTTTATTTTTACGTGTAACCACTAATGCTTTCATGTCACTAAACATCATGACGATTTATATTATAAACGGACACGCTTGTGTGGTTTAAAGGGGTTGCTGTCTATGCGGGCATGTTGCACTTGTTAGCTTTTTATTATCTTTGTAGTGTTTGTAAAAAGTATGTAAATTATGATGATAGTAATAAAAATAACGTTTAAACATCTGTGTGTTATAAATACTATGCATACAAAAATTAACTTATTTAGCAAAATTTTCAAGTACTTTTAAAAAGTATTGATGCCGTATTTTAGAAAAATATCTTATAAATAAAATAGTATTTCTGATTATCAAAATGTTTGTACAATATATAATAATACAAACATTTTCCAAATCATACATAATAATAATTATTTTAATTCCACAAATATTTGTATAACTATATGCACATTTTTATATTTCATAAATTTGTATTTTAAGAATTTTTCTATGTAAAATAGAAATTAAGAATATATGCCACAAGTGAAAGTTATCACAAATGAATATTAATAAAAAAAAAGTTTGTATCCATAATTTTGTACAATTTAAATATAAGCCACAAGGTATAATATTTATACATTTACTAAATGATTAATAGTTTTGTACTCCCTCCGTTCCTTAATAGAAGACTTTTTAGCGATTTCAAAATATTGACTACATATATACTAAAATGAGTGAATATGCATACTAAATTGTGTCTAGATGCATACAAATCAAGAAAAAACTAAAAGATCTTATATTAGAGAACGGAGGGAGTATTAACTAAATGTTTTCAATATAATCCGCATGTAGATAAGTGAATATTTTTAAACTTACATGAACATCTTTTAAATAAGTTATTTTATTTGTACGTATAATATTTCTACCATGTTAATACTCGAAATTTATTTACTGTGATATTAGTTTACAAACTGTTTACTACTTCTAAAAAAATATAACATGTGCGAAATGGGCTGCACTAACTACAACCCGTTTAAAAGCGACAAACGTATTCCTACACACGGGAGCAACTAGTTAACGAGCGCTTCTCCTGGAGTCTCGCAACGATCAGCGCCACTTGGCGCGCTCTCAGCCATTCGCCACGTGTCGCGCTCTGAACGCTCCCTTCGAATTTTGTTTTTTTATTTTTCCACACGCGTTTTCGGATTTTTAAACGGTTTTTCCCGGGTTTTTTTCGATGTTTTGGTTTTCCCCGGTCTTTCGTAGCTTTTCGACAAAAAAAATAATAAAAATTTTGCGTGAAAAAACACGTTTTTTTCCTTTCACAAAAATTACGGTTTTGCTTCCGCGAGAGGCACGGTTGTGCTTTAGCAAGAGTCACGGCCATGCCTTTCAGAACGAAAAAAACGCGTTTTCTGTTTTTTTCTTTCGCGAGAGTCGCGGTTTTGCTTCCGCGGGAGGTACGGTTGTGCTTTCGCGAGAGTCACGGCTGTGCCTTTCGGAAAGGGAAAAACAAAACATGTTTTTTTTCTTTCGTAAGAGTCACGGTTTTGCTTCCGCGAGAGGCACGGTTGTGCTTTCGGGAAAGTCACGGCCGTGCCTCTAGGAAAGGGGAAAAATACGCGTTTTCTATTTTTTTTCTTTCGCGAGAGTCATGATTTTGCTTTCGTGAGAGGCACGGTTGTGCTTCCGCGAGAATCACTACCGTGCCTCTCGAAAACGGAAAAAACGCATTTTCTGTTTTTTTTCCTTCCATGAGAGTCACGGTTTTGCTTCCATGAGAGGCACGGTTGTGATTTCGCGAGAGGCATGGGCGTTCCTCTTTCGAAAAGGGAAAAATCGTGCGCCCGGTTCGGTTTTTTCGCCCGGTTTTTTTCGTCTGTTTTTTTTCGTGAAAAAAAAAGTTCGTCAAAATCTATCAACATGGGATCTAGTTTTGAAAATCTCGACGCGAAGAATCCAATGGTGAAAACGGTTCTATATTTGGACGCACGGTTTAAGAGATAAAACGTTTTGAATAAACGAATCTACGAAAAAAGGGAAAACTCCTAGGTTGCGACAAGTGGCGCGCTGCATGGGCGCCACTTGTCGCGACATAGGAAAGTGGAGTGTTTTTTGCAACGAGTACTCCTTAATTTGTGATTTCGCCTACACACCACATTAATCAAGTTATTGTAAGGGCGCTTATAGGCGCCGGCGCACTGGCCCAACAATTCCGCCGGTCGCGCCCCGACCGCCCGATGTAACTAGCCCGAGCCGTTTGATTTGGGCGCGTTGACTTCCCCCATCTCCTTCTTCCTCTCCCCGCGCATCCCTTGTCGCCCCTCGGCCGCCCCACGCTGATCACCCCTCCCGGCCGCCGGCCACCACTCCCTCACCTGGACCTCCTCCCTCTGCCGCCCTGCGCTGCTGGATGTGCTCGCCGTCCTTGTAGCCGTCGGTTGTCGTCCTCGTCGCTGCCGGTCCAACAGGAAGCCGTCACCCTGAAGGAAATATGCCCTAGAGGCAATAATAAAGTAATTATTTATTTCCTTGTATCATGATAAATGTTTATTATTCATGCTAGAATTGTATTAACCGGAAACATAATACATAGTATGCCTCTACTTGACTAGCTCGTTGATCAAAGATGGTTATGTTTCCTAACCATAGACATGAGTTGTTATTTGGTTAACGGGATCACATCATTAGGATAATGATGTGATTGACTTGACCCATTTCATTAGCTTAGCACTTGATCGTTTAGTTTGTTGCTATTGCTTTCTTCATAACTTATATATGTTCCTATGACTATGAGATTATGCAACTCCCATTTATCGAAGGAACACTTTGTGTGCTACCAAACGTCACAACGTAACTGGGTGATTATAAATGTGCTCTACAGGTGTCTCCGAAGGTATTTGTTGGGTTGGCGTATTTCGAGATTAGGATTTGTCACTCCGATTGTCGGAGAGGTATCTCTGGGCCCTCTCGGTAATGCACATCACTCAAGCCTTGCAAGCATTGCAACTAATAAGTTAGTTGCGGGATGATGTATTACGGAACGAGTAAAGAGACTTGCCGGTAATGAGATTGAACTAGGCATTGAGACACCGACGATCAAATCTCGGGCAAGCAACATACCGATGACAAAGGGAACAACGTATATTGTTATGCGGTCTGACCGATAAAGATCTTCGTAGAATATGTAGGAGCCAATATGAGCATCCAGGTTCCGCTATTGGTTATTGACCGGAGACGTGTCTCGGTCATGTCTACATAGTTCTCGAACCCGTAGGGTCCGCACACTTGAAAGTTCGGTGACGATCGTAATTAGGGTTTTTGTGTTTTGATGTACCGAAGGTTTTTCGGTGTCCTGGATGTGATTACGAACATGATGAGGAGTTTCAAAATGGTCGAGACATAAAGATTGATATATTGGAAGCCTATATTTGGATATCGGAAACATTCCGGGTGAAATCGGGATTTTACCGGAGTACCGGGGGGTTGCCGGAACCCCCCCGGGGGTTATTCAGCCTACATGGGCCATAAGGGAGAAGAGGAGGGCCGGCCAGGGCAGGCCGCGCGCCCCCTCCCCCCTAGTCCGAATAGGACAAGGAAGGGGGGGCGCCCCCCTTTCCTCTTTCTCCCTTCCCCTTCCTTTTCCAACAAGGCAAGAGGGGGGAGTCCTACTCCCGGTGGGAGTAGGACTCCTCCAGGCGCACCCCTTGGGCCGGCCGCACCTCCCCCTCTCCCTCCTTTATATACGGGGGCAAGGGGGCACCCCATGACACACAAGTTGATCTTCGTGATCGTTCCTTAGCCGTGTGCGGTGCCCCCTTCCACCATATTCCACCTCAGTCATATCATAGCGGTGCTTAGGCGAAGCCCTGCGTCGGTAGAACATCATCACCGTCATCACGCCGTCGTGCTGACGAAACTCTCCCTCAACACTTTGCTGGATCGGAACTCAAGGGACGTCACCGAGTTGAACGTGTACAGAACTCGGAGGTGCCGTACGTTCGGTACTTGGATCGGTCGGATCGGGAAGACGTACGACTACTTCCTCTATGTTGTGTCAACGCTTCCGTTGCCGGTATATGAGGGTGCATAGACAAACACTCTCCTCTCTCGTTGCTATGCATCACCATGATCTTGCGTGTGCGTAGGAAATTTTTGAAATTACTACGTTCCCTAACAGTGGCATCAGAGCCTAGGTTTTACGCGTTGATATTATGCACGAGTAGAACACAGGTGAGTTGTGGGCGATATAAGTCATACTGCTTACCAGCATGTCATACTTTGGTTCGGCGGTATTGTTGGATGAAGCGGCCCGAACCGACATTACGCGTACGCTTACGCGAGACTGGTTCTATCGACGTGCTTTGCAGACAGGTGGCTGGCGGGTGTCAGTTTCTCCAACTTTAGTTGAACCAAGTGTGGCTACGCCCAGTCCTTGCGAAGGTTAAAACAGCACCAACTTGACAAACTATCGTTGTGGTTTTGATGCGTAGGTAAGAACGGTTCTTGCTAAGCCCATAGCAGCCACGTAAAACTTGCAACAACAAAGTAGAGGACATCTAACTTGTTTTTGCAGGGCATGTTGTGATGTGATATGGTCAAGACATGATGCTAAATTTTATTGTATGAGATGATCATGTTTTGTAACCGAGTTATCGGCAACTGGCAGGAGCCATATGGTTGTCGCTTTATTGTATGCAATACGATCGCGCTGTAATGCTTTACTTTATCACTAAGCGGTAGCGATAGTCGTGGAAGCATAAGATTGGCGAGACGACAACGATACTACGATGGAGATCAACGTGTCGCGCCGGTGACGATGGTGATCATGACGGTACTTCGGAGATGGAGATCACAAGTACAAGATGATGATGGCCATATCATATCACTTATATTGATTGCATGTGATGTTTATCTTTTATGCATCTTATCTTGCTTTGATTGACAGTAGCATTATAAGATGATCCCTCACTAAATTATCAAAGTATAAGTGTTCTCCCTGAGTATGCACCGTTGCGAAAGTTCTTCGTGCTTAGACACCACGTGATGATCGGGTGTGATAGGCTCTACGTTCAAATACAACGGGTGCAAAACAGTTGCACACGCGGAATACTCATGTTAAACTTGACAAGCCTAGCATATAACAGATATGGCCTCGGAACACGGAGACCGAAAGGTTGAGCGTGAATCATATAGTAGATATGATCAACATATTGATGTTCACCATTAATACTACTCCATCTCACGTGATGATTGGACATGGTTTAGTTGATTTGGATCATGTGATCACTTAGAGGATTAGAGGGATATCTTTCTAAGTGGGAGTTCTTAAGTAATATGATTAATTGAACTTAAATTTATCATGAACTTAGTACCTGATAGTATCTTGCTTCTCTATGTTTGATTGTAGATAGATGGCTCGTGCTGTTGTTCCATTGAATTTTAATGCGTTCCTTGAGAAAGCAAAGTTGAAAGATGATGGTAGCAATTACATGGACTAGGTCCGTAACTTGACGATTATCCTCATTACTGCACAGAAGAATTACGTCCTGGAAGCACCGCTAAGTGCCAAGCCTGCTGCAGGAGCAACACCGGATGTTATGAACGTCTGGCAGAGCAAAGCTGATGACTACTCGATAGTTCAGTGTGCCATGCTTTACGGCTTAGAATCGGGTCCTCAATGATGTTTTGAACGTCATGGAGCATATGAGATGTTCCAAGAGTTGAAGTTAATATTTCAAGCAAATGCCCGGATTGAGAAATATGAAGTCTCCAATAAGTTCTATAGCTGCAAGATGGAGAAGAATAGTTCTGTCAGTGAACATATACTCAAAATGTCTGGGTATCATAATCACTTGACTCAACTGGGGGTAAATCTTCCTGTTGATAGTGTCATCAACAGAGTTCTTCAATCACTGCCACCAAGCTACAAAAGCTTCGTGATGAACTATAATATGCAAGGGATGAACAAGACTATTCCCGAGCTCTTCGCGATGCTAAAAGCCGCGGAGGTAGAAATCAAGAAGAGCATCAAGTGTTGATGGTCAATAAGACCACCAGTTTCAAGAAAAAGGGCAAAGGGAAGAAGAAAGGGAACTTCAAGAAGAACAGCAAACAAGTTGCTGCTCAGGAGAAGAAACCCAAGTCTGGACCTAAGCCTGAGACTGAGTGCTTCTACTGCAAGCAGATTGGTCACTGGAAGCGGAACTGCCCCAAGTATTTGGCGGATAAGAAGGATGGCAAAGTGAACAAAGGTATATGTGATATACATGTTATTGATGTGTACCTTACTAATGCTCGCAGTAGCACCTAGGTATTTGATACTGGTTCTGTTGCTAACATTTGGAACTCAAAACAGGGGCTACGGATTAAGCGAAGATTGGCTAAGGACGAGGTGACAATGCGCGTGGGAAATGGTTCCAAAGTCGATGTGATCGCGGTCGGCACGCTACCTCTACATCTACCTTCGGGATTAGTATTAGACCTAAATAATTGTTATTTGGTGCCATCGTTGAGCATGAACATTATATCTGGATCTTGTTTGATGCGAGACGGTTATTCATTTAAATCAGAGAATAATGGTTGTTCTATTTATATGAGTAATATCTTTTATGGTCATGCACCCTTGAAGAGTGGTCTATTTTTGATGAATCTCGATAGTAGTGATACACATATTCATAATGTTGAAATCAAAAGATGCAGAGTTGATAATGATAGTGCAACTTATTTGTGGCACTGCCGTTTAGGTCATATCGGTGTAAAGCACATGAAGAAACTCCATACTGATGGACTTTTGGAACCACTTGATTATGAATCACTTGGTACTTGCGAACCGTGCCTCATGGGCAATATGACTAAAACGCCGTTCTCCGGTACTATTGTGACGCCCCCGATTCAATCGTACACTAATCATGCACGCAAATGTGTACGATTAAGATCAGGGACTCACGGGAAGATATCACAACACAACTCTACAAATAAAATAAGTCATACAAGCATCATAATACAAGCCAGGGGCCTCGAGGGCTCGAATACAAGTGCTCGATCATAGACGAGTCAGCGGAAGCAACAATATCTGAGTACAGACATAAGTTAAACAAGGTTGCCTTAAGAAGGCTAGCACAAACTGGGATACAGATCGAAAGAGGCGCAGGCCTCCTGCCTGGGATCCTCCTAAACTACTCCCGGTCGTCATCAGCGGGCAGCACGTAGTAGTAGGCACCTCCAGTGTAGTAGGGGTCGTCATCGACGGTGGCGTCTGGCTCCTGGACTCCAGCCTCTAGTTGCGACAACCAGAAAGAAAGGAAAGGGGAGAAAAAGGGGAAGAAAGCAACCGTGAGTACTCATCCAAAGTACTCGCAAGCAAGGAACTACACTACATATGCATGTGTATATGTGTAAGGAGGCCATATCAGTGGACTGAACTGCAGAATGCCAGAATAAGAGGGGGATAGCTAATCCTGTCGAAGACTACGCTTCTCGCAACCACCGTCTTGCATCAAGCAGAAGAGAGTAGATTGAAGTCCTCCAAGTAGCATCTCCAAGTAACATCTCATAGCATAATCCTACCCGGCGATCCCCTCCTCACATCCCTGAGGTAGAGCGACCACCGGTTGTATCTGGCACTTGGAAGGGTGTGTTTTATTAAGTATCCGGTTCTAGTTGTCATAAGGTCAAGGTACAACTCCAAGTCGTCATGTTACCGAAGATCACGGCTATTCGAATAGATTAACTTCCCTGCAGGGGTGCACCACATAACCCAACACGCTTGATCCCATTTGGCCGGACACACTTTCCTGGGTCATGCCCGGCCGCGGAAGATCAACACGTCGCAGCCCCACCTAGGCAAAACAGAGAGGCCAGCACGCCGGTCTAAACCTAAGCACACAGGGGTCTGGGCCCATCGCCCATAGCACACCTGCACGTTGCGTGGGCGGCCGGAAGCAGAACTAGCCCCCTTAATACAAGAGCAGGCTTACGTTCCAATCCGGCGCGCGCCGCTCCGTCGCTGACGTCTGAAGTGCTTCGGCTGATACCACGACGTCGGGATACCCATAACTACTCCCACGTAGATGGTTAGTGCGTATAGGCTCGTAGCCGACTCAGATCAAATACCAAGATCTCGTTAAGCGTGTTAAGTATCCGCGAACGCCGAACAGGGTCAGGCCCACCTGTCTCCTAGGTGGTCTCAACCTGCCCTGTCGCTCCGCCACAAAGTAACAGTCGGGGGCCGTCGGGAACCCAGGCCCACCTCTACCGGGATGGAGCCACCTGTCCTTTCAGCCCCCTCGTCAGAATCACTTGCGGGTACTCAATGAGCTGACCCGACTTTAGTCTCCATCTGTATAGTATGTATGTATAGTATAGTATATACCCGTGATCACCTCCCAAGTGATCACGGCCCGATAGTATAGCAAGGCAGACTGACAAGAATGTAGGGCCAATGATGATAAACTAGCATCCTATACTAAGCATTTAGGATTGCGGGTAAGGTATCAATGACTGTAGCAGCAATGACAGGCTATGCATCAGAATAGGATTAACGGAAAGCAGTAACATGCTACACTACTCTAATGCAAGCAGTATAGAGAAGATTAGGCGATATCTGGTGATCAAAGGGGGGGCTTGCCTGGTTGCTTTGGCAAGAGAGAGGGGTCGTCAACTCCGTAGTCGAACTGGTCAGCAGCAGCGTCGGTCTCGTAGTCTACCGGAGAGAAGAGGGGGAAGAAATAATGAATACAGAGCAAACAAAGCATCACAAAATATAACAAGGCAATACGCGGTGTTCGGTGTGCCCTAACGCGGTAGTAGGTGATACCGGTGAAGGGGGAAAAACATCCGGGAAAGTATCCCCGGGGTTCCGTGTTTTCGGGCAGAGGAGCCGGAGGGGGAAAGTTGCGAGTTCGATAGGTTAGGGGGGTGTGGCGGACGAACGGGTTGCGTATCCGGAATCGTCTCGTCGTTCTGAGCAACTTTCATGTTGAAAATATTTTAATCCGAGTTACGGATTAAAAGATATGATTTTCTAAAGATTTTATTAATTTCTGGAATTTAGTTAATTAATTAATTAATTCGAAAAATGAATTTATGACGTCAGCATGATGTCATGCTGACGTCAGCAGTCAACAGGGTTGACTTGGTCAACCTGACGTGTGGGTCCAATGGGACCCACCTGTCATACTTTGTTTATTTTTATTATGATTTAACTAATCTAATTAATGTTTAATTAACCTAACCAGTTAATTAGATTAATTAAACAGGATTAATTTACTAATTAATTAATTAATTAATTTTATTAATTCATTTTTATTTATCTTTTCTTTTTCTTTTACGTTCTGTGGTGGGGCCCTCTTGTCATAGGGCCAGGGGTTAACGGGGCGGGCGCTGGGTGCGGGCGCTCGCGCCTGAGGCCACCAGGGGCGGGGAACACCCGGGCGCCCAGGAGGGCGCGCTTCGGCGGCCATGACGTGGCCGGAGACGCGGGGAAGGGACCGGTGACCGGAGGCAGCATAGAAGGGCGAGGTGGGACCGGCGGCAGAGGTAGGCAGGGGAGGCGGAGCTGCGCGTCAGCAGCAGCGGAGGTGGGACGGACGATGGCAGCAGGAGCAGCAGATGCAGGGAAGGCGTGGCCGGCGGTCTCGCTACGAGGGGCGGCGACGCGAGGAACCGAGGCGTCGGGGGCAGGCACGCGCGGCGCAGGGCGCGCGCGGCGCAGGGCGCGCGCG
>NC_041386.1:545760553-545821862 GCF_002162155.2 Triticum dicoccoides | reverse complement strand
CGGGGGCAGGCACGCGCGGCGCAGGGCGCGTGCGGCCATGGCAGCAGGCACGACCGGGAGGAGGCCACGGTGGCACACTGGTGCGGGCACGGCGGGAGTGGGTCAAGGCAGAGACGGGGCGCGCGTCCGCCGCGGCGAGCGTGCGCAGGCGTGTGGTGACCGGGAGGGACGGGGATAGAGGAGGGGCGCGTGCTCACTGTGGCCGTAGGGGAGTGGCAGTGGGGCGCGGGGAGGAAGACGGGGACGACCGGCGATGGGGAGGCAGTCCGGTGGGGAGGAGGAAGCAGGCCGGCGGGGTTGCTCCGGCGACGCGGTCGGGCGCTGACGACGACGAGCGACGGCGCTGGGTTGGTGACGAGGCGAGGCCGCGGCTTCAGGCAACGCCGCTCGAGGGAGAGGAGCGGGTGCGAAGGAGTCCAGGAGGGGCGGGACCGGCGCCGGCGAAGACGGTGGGGGCGGGGCGCGCTGGGGTCGCGCAGAGCGAGCGATGGGTGGATCCCTGATCCAGATCGGGGGAAAGTGGGAGGACAAGGGGATAGGGCTAGGGTTTGGTGTGGACCGGGGGTTAAGGGGAGTGGGGTGAGGCCGGATGGGCCAGGTGGGCCGGCCTGGTCCAGGTGGGTCGGTGGACCGTTGGGGGGGGGTTCTTTCTTCTTTTCTGTTCTTTTGTTCTGTTTTCTTTTCTTCTTTCTTTTTTATCCTATTTCCTTTAAGTTTTCTTTTATTTTAGTTTTATAAAATTTAAAAGCGACAACTAATTTGGTGTTATTAAATAGGTCACAGCCCACAAATATTCTGGCACTTTAAATAAAGTGTTTTGCATGTGTTTATTATTTTAAAAGCATTTTAGATAATTGTCTTATTGTTGTTTTAGTTTATTTAGTGCATTTAAGTATTTTATTAGAAGATGATTTCTTCACCAACATTTATTACGGGTTATTTGACACGTTAGGAACAATTTGGTTTTGACTTTTGAAAACTTTAATTGTTTTAATTTTAATTCAGATTTGAATATGGGTCGGTTCTCATCTAATGCGAGATTATCAACAATAATCGAGGTGATGTGGCATGATTACCAGAGGGTTACGGTAGCCTAAATACCCGGGCGTCACAACTATGGAGAGAGCAACGGATTTGTTGGAAATCATACATATAGATGTATGTGGTCCAATGAATGTTGAGGCTCGTGGCGGATATCGTTATTTTCTCACCTTCACAGATGATTTAAGCAGATATGGGTATATCTACTTAATGAAACATAAGTCTGAAACATTTGAAAAGTTTAAAGAATTTTAGAGTGAAGTTGAAAATCATCGTAACAAGAAAATAAAGTTTCTACGATCTGATCGTGGAGGAGAATATTTGAGTTACGAGTTTGGTCTACATTTGAAACAATGCGGAATAGTTTCGCAACTCACGCCACCTGGAACACCACAGCGTAATGGTGTGTCCGAACGTCGTAATCGTACTTTATTAGACATGGTGCGATCTATGATGTCTCTTACTGATTTATCGCTATCGTTTTGGGGTTATGCTTTAGAGATGGCTGCATTCACATTAAATAGGACATCATCGAAATCCGTTGAGACGACGCCTTATGAACTGTGGTTTGGCAAGAAACCAAAGTTGTCGTTTCTAAAAGTTTGGGGCTGCGATGCTTATGTGAAAAAGCTTCAACCTGATAAGTTCGAACCCAAATCGGATAAATGTGTCTTCATAGGATACCCAAAGGAGACTTTTGGGTACACCTTCTATCACAGATCCGAAGGCAAGACTTTTGTTGCTAAATTCGAAGTTTTTCTAGAGAAGGAGTTTCTCTCGAAAGAAGTGAGTGGGAGAAAAGTAGAACTTGATGAGGTAACTGTACCTGCTCCCTTATTGGAACGTAATACATCACAGAAACCGGTTTCTGTGACACCTACACCAATTAGTGAGGAAGCTAATGATAATGATCATGAAACTTCAGATCAAGTTACTACCGAACCTCGTAGATCAACCAGAGTAAGATCCACACAAGAGTGGTACGGTAATCCTGTTATGGAAGTCATGATACTAGATCATGATGAACCTACGAACTATGAAGAAGCGATGGTGAGCCCAGATTCCGCAAAATGGCTAGAAGCCATGAAATCTGAGATGGGATCCATGTATGAGAACAAAGTGTGGACTTTGGTTGACTTGCCTGTTGATCGGCAGGCAATTGAGAATAAATGGATCTTCAAGAAGAAGACTGACGCTCACGGTAATGTTACTGTCTACAAAGCTCACTTGTTGCGAAAGGTTTTCGACAAGTTCAAGGGATTGACTATGATGAGACCTTCTCACCCGTAGCGATGCTTAAGTCTGTCCGAATCATGTTAGCAATTGCCACATTTTATGATTATGAAATTTGGCAAATGGATGTCAAAACTGCATTCCTGAATGGATTTTTGGAAGAAGAGTTGTATATGATGCAACCAGAAGATTTTGTCGATCCAAAGGGAGCTAACAAAGTGTGCAAGCTCCAGCGATCCATTTATGGACTGGTGCAAGCCTCTCGGAGTTGGAATAAACGCTTTGATAGTGTGATCAAAGCATTTGGTTTTATACAGACTTTTGGAGAAGCCTGTATTTACAAGAAAGTGACTGGGAGCTCTGTAGCATTTCTAATATTATATGTGGATGACATATTATTGATTGGAAATGATATATAATTTCTGGATAGCATAAAGGGATACTTGAATAAGAGTTTTCAATGAAAGACCTCGGTGAAGCTGCTTATATATTGGGTCTATAGAGATAGATCAAGACGCTTAATTGGACTTTCACAAAGCACATACCTTGACAAAGTTTTGAAGAAGTTCAAAATGGATCAAGCAAAGAAAGGGTTCTTGCCTGTGTTACAAGGTGTGAAGTTGAGTAAGACTCAATGTCCGACCACTACAGAAGATAGAGAGAAAATGAAAGACGTTCCCTATGCTTCAGCCATAGGCTCTATCATGTATGCAATGCTGTGTACCAGACCTGATGTGTGCCTTGCTATAAGTTTATCAGGGAGGTACCAAAGTAATCTAGGAGTGGATCACTGGACAGCGGTCAAGAACATCCTGAAATACCTAAAAAGGACTAAGGATATGTTTCTCGTTTATGGAGATGACAAAGAGCTCATCGTAAACGGTTACGTTGATGCAAGCTTTGACACTGATCCGGACGATTATAAATCGCAAACCGGATACGTGTTTACATTGAATGGTGGAGCTATCAGTTGGTGCAGTTCTAAACAAAGCGTTGTGGCAGGATCTACGTGTGAAACAGAGTACATAGCTGCTTCAGAAGCAGCAAATGAAGGAGTCTGGATGAAGGAGTTCATATCCGATCTAGGTGTAATACCTAGTGCATCGGGTGCAATGAAAATCTTTTGTGACAATACTGGTGCAATTGCCTTGGCGAAGGAATCCAGATTTCACAAGAGAACCAAGCACATCAAGAGACGCTTCAATTCCATCTGGGATTTAGTCCAGGTGGGAGACATAGAAATTTGCAAGATACATACGGATCTGAATATTGCAGACCCGTTGCCTAAGCCTCTTTCACGAGCAAAATATGATTAGCACCAAGGCTCCTTGGGTGTTAGAACCATTACTGTGTAATCTAGATTATTGACTCTAGTGCAAGTGGGAGACTGAAGGAAATATGCCCTAAAGGCAATAATAAAGTTATTATTTATTTCCTTATATCATGATAAATGTTTATTATTCATGCTAGAATTGTATTAACCGGAAACATAGTATATGTGTGAATACATAGACAAACAGAGTGTCACTAGTATGCCTCTACTTGACTAGCTCATTGATCAAAGATGGTTAAGTTTCCTAACCATTGACTTGGGTTGTCATTTAATTAACGGGGTCACACCATTAGGAGAATGATGTGATTGACTTGACCCATTCCGTTAGCTTAGCACCCGATCATTTAGTATGTTGCTATTGCTTTCTTCATGACTTATACATGTTCCTATGACTATGAGATTATGCAACTCCCATTTATCGGAGGAACACTTTGTGTGCTACCAAACGTCACAACGTAATTGGGTCATTATAAAGGTGCTCTACAGGTGTCTCCGAAGGTACTTGTTGGGTTGGTGTATTTCGAGATTAGGACTTGTCACTACGATTGTCGGAGAGGTATCTCTGGGCCCTCTTGGTAATGCACATCATTTAAGCCTTGCAAGCATTGCAACTGATGAGTTAGTTGCGGGATGATGTATTACGGAACGAGTAAAGAGACTTGCCAGTAACGAGATTGAACTAGGTATTGAGATACCGACGATCGAATCTCGGGCAAGTAACATACCGATGACAAAGGGAACAACGTATGTTGTTATGCGGTCTGACCGATAAAGATCTTCGTAGAATATGTGGGAGCCAATATGAACATCCAGGTTTCTCTATTGGTTATTGACCGGAGACGTGTCTCGGTCATGTCTACATAGTTCTCGAACCCGTAGGGTTCGCACGCTTAATGTTTCGATGACAGTTATATTATGAGTTTATATATTTTGATGTACCGAAGGTTGTTTGGAGTCCCGGATATGATCACAGACATGACAAGGAGTCTCGAAATGGTCGAGACATGAAGATTGATATATTGGAAGCCTATGTTTGGATATCGGAAGTGTTCCGGGTGAAATCGAGATTTTACCGGAGTACCGGGAGGTTACCAGAACCCCCCGGGGACTTAATGGGCCTTAGTGAGCCTTGGTGGAAAGAGAGGAGAGGCGGCCAGGGCATGGGCCGCGCCCCCTCCCCCCTAGTCCGAATAGGACAAGGAGAGGGGGGCGCCCCCCCCTTCCATCTTCTCCTCCACCTCTTTCCCCTCTCTCTCCTAGTCCAACAAGGAAAAGGGGGGAGTCCTACTCCCGGTAGGAGTAGGACTCCTCCTGGCGCGCCCCTCTCCAGGCCGGCCGCACCCCCTTGCTCCTTTATACACGGGGGCAGGGGGCACCCCGTAGACACAACAATTGATCGTTTGATCTTTTAGCCGTGTGCGGTGCCCCCCTCCATCATAGTCCACCTCGATAATACTGTAGCAGTGCTTAGGCGAAGCCCTGTGTCGGTAGAACATCATCATCGTCACCACGCCGTCGTGCTGACGAAACTCTCCCTCAACACTCGGCTGGATCGGAGTTCGAGGGACGTCATCGGGCTGAACGTGTGCTGAACTCGGAGGTGTCGTACGTTCGGTACTTGATCGGTCGGATCGTGAAGACGTACGACTACATCAACCGCCTTGTGCTAACGCTTCCGTTTTCGGTCTACGAGGGTACGTGAACAACACTCTCCCCTCTCGTTGCTATGCATCACCATGATCTTGCGTGTGCGTAGGAAATCTTTTGAAATTACTATGTTCCCCAACAATTGGCTCCTGTACTTGTGAGACCACTATTCATGGTATGCGCTTCGGACCATGAATCTACCATGTTTTGTAAGGTGCCACGCTATGAAATCATCAAAGGCCTGAAAGTTAAGTGGAATCTGCAAAATCCTAGTAGTGTCCACAGGATAAAAGATATCCCGAATTAGTTCCTCAACCCACTGTGTAGTGACCGGATCAATGAGTTCTACCACTCTAGATATCAGTGTATGACCTCAAGGTGTTATAACTCTCCTATCTGGACTCGAAGGAATCCAAGGGTCTCTCCAAATATCAACATTCTCCCGTGATCCGATTCGCCAAATGTATCCTCTTTTGAAAGTATTAAGGCCAGCCACAATACTCTGTCAAGTAAACGACGAACCAGTCTTCGGCCCAGCATGTAAAAGATCAGTGCTCGGAAAGTATTTAGCCTTTAGGACCCGAGCACAGCCTAGTTAGTGTTCGCTTTCCTCGCCTAGCTTGCCCTCGCCCGACATGGTCACCTTGCTCAATTGATCTATTTAGAAGAAAATCAGCAGGTGCTGGTTCAGGAAAATATTTACGCCCTGTTTTCTAAATAAAATTCAAAAAATTCTAAGGTCAAAAATACTTTGAAGATTTTTTAAAATAAAATATAATTTAAAACTGTTCGTGAATTTGAAAATATTCCCCAATTTGGAAAAATGTTCTGTAGTTTGAAAAACGTTCATGGGTTTATTCTTTTTAGTATGTAAAAATCTTCAAAAATTTGTAAAACTTCGTTAATTCAAGAATTGTTCACGAATTTGGAAACATTCGTGAAATCGTAAAAGTTTAAAAAAATTAGGAAAGAGTTCACGAATTTGAAAAGAATCAAATATTTGAAAATGTTCATGATTTTTAAATAATCACTACATTTTTGATGAATTTTAAAAGTTCATGAATTTGGAAAATGTTCACAAATTTGAAAAACATTCACGTTTGGAAAAATAATTACAAATTTGGAAATATTCTCACGAATATTAAAAGAAGTGTTGAGTTTGAAAAATATTTCATGTTTTTATTAAAAGTGAAACAAAGAGAAGGAGAAAAAAGAGTTCATGTCTTTTTTTTTCTCGGATTTGTTCTGTTGTATACTGAATCATTTTTTCATTTCATGTGTTATTTTCGCAGAGGTTTAACCCAAGTGTGGTGACATGTACAATATGTTGTCAACCCTATAAAAATCTGCACGAGCTGCTCAGTTGCTTTTCGATTTGACAAAAAAAATCAACTATAAGTGCCGGTATTATCTTTCATTTTGAACCTTGTCCGATAAAAGTTGTACTAGTAAGTTTCTTGCCTTACGTGAGATCTCCTTTTCAATTAAGCACGTTCGAGGCTATACACTCGTGTTTCATATCTTGCCTGACATGCACGCCACTTTTGATTTGAGAGTATACATGATGCTCTCTGTTAAGTTTGTTAATTTGGGCGTGGTGCTTTGCTTCATGAACCGACCTAGACAGATATTTTTCATCACTTTTGAGCTAACCATTTGTGCTTTTTTTTTTGAAAAACTTCAAAAGGAATAAAGTATTTTGCTTTCTTTTTAGTTTTGTTTCCAACAGGTTCTACTGGAAGACAGCCACCGGGCCACATCAATGAAAATTCATCGATGCAATGATCCATGTCCATTAAAGGAGAAGCCGGGGAGTCGAGGAGGACGACGGGGAGGTCAGCGGGCAGCGTGCCGGCGGTGGAGGATACCGCGAAGGCGACGGACGCGCCGGAGAGGGAGACGAGGCGTGACACCTCGCGGGCGGTGAGGGCCGGGTTGTCCGGGGACACGGCGACGCCGACGGCGAGGAGCGCGAAGTAGAGCACGTGCACGTCGAGCCGCGAGGGGGCGAGGACGAAGGCCACGTCGCCGCGGCCGAGCGGGAGCGGGAGCGCGCGCGAGCGCAGGGCGGCCGCGAGCGCGCGCGCCTGGGAGAGGAACGCCGGGTAGGAGACGGCCTCGCCGGTGGCGGCGTCGAAGAGCGCGGGGTGGGCGGGGAGAGGGGACGGCAGCATCGACAGCGCGAAGGCCGGGAATGTGAGCGGGACGTCCGCCGGCGGCAGCGGCAGCGGCGGGCGGAGGCTGCGGAATGACTTGGTTGTGGCGCAGTAGCCGCTGCGGACGTCTATGGCTCCGCCATGGGCGCTGGACATCTTCGACTGGGAAACTCGTGAGTGGGGCGAGGAGTGAGGGAGGCTGCCGCAATTGACAAGGAAGCCCGCAGCAATAAACGTGGGTTGTTCCACGGATTACTGAGTAGTAGTCGTAATCAAGCCTACGGGATGCTTAGATGTGAGTGAAGTCTGATTTAAACCTTAAGTTTGTAGAGCTCGTTTAAGATGAACTCTCATCTTCAAATTCCTGAATTCCATATCATGTACTTTGTAATTCCGGTCATTTTTAACCTTAAGGTCGTATCCAAACAGACAGGACGTCGGCCTCGGATGCGGTGTTGAGTCCGTGTGCAGGACACTGGCCTTGAAAGCAACGGTCTCGGAGGCGAGAGCGTGCTGGTCGTCGCTCCGGCGTCCCGTCCCCGCCCAGCCGCGCCCGCCGTCCACGAACTCCCGTTCAACCAGAGAATCCATGTTTCGGTACCTAGACAAATTGTGGGACGAACTAGGCCGCCTGGGGCGCGATGACTCTGAGGGCGTCTCCAACGGGACCCTAAGGCTAGTCATAGTGGGAGTAACTTAGGTAATAACATAGCGCACTTTAAGAATTTTTTGCTTATGTGGCATATATTTAATGAGAAGAGAGATGTTTAGAGTAACATAATATGTTACTATAACATAGCGCTTCCCGAAAAAGAATAAGTCTATAAGCTAATAAATAAAGTCATCTATAACACTACTACCATGTTATTTTACATTATAGAGATAGTAACTTAGAGGGTGCTTGGATACGTTTTAGTCCCATGACTAAGAGCATGCTTGGATACGTTTTAGTCCCATGACTAAAAGTAGTGGGACTAAAACTTGCTAGTCTCACCCATGCTTGGATCCAAATACTAAAGAGACTAAAATCTAGTTATTGAGCATTTATTATCCTCCAAACCCTCCAATCCAGAACTAAGAAGAGGAATTAAATGAGGGGAGAGAGAGCTAATACATATTTTAGTAGGTTTCCCATGACTAAAAGATTTTAGCCTCAAGGCTAGTCCTAGCCTCTCTTTAGTCAGGGGTGCTTGGAACTTTGGCCTCTAAAAGAGACTATTTTTAGTCAGACTAAAAATAGTCTCTTGTATCCAAGCACCCTCTAAAAGTAGTGGGACTAAAACATGCTAGCTTCATCCATGCTTGGATCCAAATACTAAAAAGGCTAAAATCAAGTTAATGAGCATTTATTATCCTCCAAACCCTCCAATCCAGAACTCGCCTGTGTTAAAGGAGAGGAGTTAAATGAGTAGAGAGAGGACTAATCCACATTTTAGTAGGGGTACCCCTGACTAAATTTTTTTAGTCTTAAGACTAGTTTTAGCCCCTCTTTAGTCAGGGGTGCTTGAAACTTTAGCCTCTTAAATAGACTATTTTTAGTCAGACTAAAATAAGTCCCTTGGATCCAAGCACCCTCTTAGACTAGTGTCATATGTATGACACTAGTATAAGTTACTTCCCACTATGATCAGCCTAAGAGAGGAAGCTAGGAATCTAATCCTGATAGATCGGCAGTTACCATATTAATTCCCAGCGCACGGTCCGGCATCGACGCCAACTTGGGCACCGAGCGCTCCGCTCTTTTCTCTCTGTACGAGATGGCTGGGCGTTCGTTTCTAATCTGTGGAAAGCCCATTATTAACGCTCGTTATTAGCGCTTGCCATTGGAAGTGTTAGCGCTAGAGACCTTTTACCTTTCTTTATATTTAGTTTTTTTTTCGTTGTAAGCGCCTGTGCAGGCGTCTAGCATTGAACATGCCCTGAGTTGGCCTTGCAGCCGACGCCGGTGGCGCCCCGCTACAGAGAACTCTTTTAGTTGTATTCATAATTTTACAGCTCGCCTAGCATCCATTAATCCATGCAAATAAAAAAAAACATGCATGCATGCAGAGTATGCAATCCGAGCTAAGTTAGCAATCGCAGCGTTTCCCTGCCACATCGTCAAATCCCCTCCTAGAAGAGTGTCAAGGCTATAAACAACCGGGATTACGAAGTACAGGGTATAGACTTCAAGAATTTAAAGATGATGGTTCATCTCCGACAAGCTCTACAAATTCAAGGTTTAAATCAAACTTCACCCTCGTCTAATTAGCCTATTCCCTGAATTTCACCTGAGCATCTCCAGCACCTTCCTCAAAAAATTATGGACCTGAGTCTGTGAGCCTCGCGTGAGCTTGGATGAACAGTAAAACATGAAAGAAAATATATTTTTTCGAAATATCTTTCTTAAAATAAACAATGTTTAGTGTTTTGCATGCATGCAAATTTTTGTAATCAAAATGACATTCATGAAAATCTAGGCAAAAAAGGGGAAAAAATCTAGGCACTCAAACAAAGAAGGTGATGAAGAGAGGAAATGCATACTGAAGCAAAGAAAATGTTTTGTTATGCCACACTTGGTTAAAAACAAGCATCCATCCTGTATGTGGAACTGATGTCATGCAGATGCACATGTTTAGTTGAAGCAATCTGGTGAAAGTATAATCTCTGTGCAATATCGCTTCCAGTGATGAGCAAGAGGCGAGTGTTAATGTGAGTGTTTCTGTAGCACATGAGGTGGACTATTTTGGTATCTGCAAGAATTATCGTGTGTGGGTGAAAGACACGTAACGGAGGGGTGAAACAAATGATTTGGAACAAATTCAATTAATAAAGGACATAAAAGATGACGGGAGGAATGTAAATGTTATTTATGATGCAATGGATAAGTCTTCGAGAGGATGCGGCCGAGGAGATTACACAAGCAACCCAGGGAAAAGCATTGCCAACAGGTCTGCGATGGGCAGTCGGCGCTGCCGGGAACTACGCCGCCACCGCGGTGTTTCTTTCCAGCGGGAGCTGCCCTCTGCTGGAGGGGCAACTGGGCGACGACGCGACGGTGCCATTGGCGATAGGGGGAGAAGGCGAGATAAGGGGAGGAAACAAATGCATATGCTCTTTCCTTATGACGTGACATGTGTAACCCTAACGTCTCATCTCCAAAGCAAACTCTTAGAACCGAAACTAAAAAAGCCCCTTTACGGCAAGGGAAACGTTTGGAGCCGGGGCACCGGCCGAACCACTCGGCCGGTCGCGTCCACGCACGCTTCGCCTCAGCCATCCACCAAGCGACACGTAGGACGCGGGGCCATCCAAATCGTTGCTTTTCTTCAACTTCCCGCAGATCCCACCCCATCCCCGTCTCCCAGCTCCGCGGATCTCGCCCCATCCTCGTCTCCTGCCTCCGTCGTTGCAGCACGCAGCGCCGACCCGCATCTCCTGCCTCCGTCGCTGCAGCGCGTGAGTAACTCGCTGTTGGCCATGGAAGATCGATTCCCCGCCGGCCATGGATGTAGATCTCACTCCGCCACGCTTGCTGCCCCGCTCGCCATTGGATGCAGCAAGGTCGTTTGACCAATCCCATTTTCGTTGGTTGCAACTCCCACGTGCCTCGTGCTTCTGCCTCGCCGACGACGACCCGGGCGGCGATGGACGACACCGGAGGCTTCCGCGGAATCGTCGCACCCCCTCATGTTGCAACCGTTTAAAAAAAAGCTTCATCCCCCTAGATGAAAAGCTTCAACCGGATGTAGAGAAAGCTACAAGCGATCAGCGCCATCGCCGGAAAGCTACAACCGTTGACATGAAATGCTACAACCTTTGATTAAAAAAGCTTCAACCGAAATGACACAAAAAGGCTTGACCAAGTGCTGCTAAAAAAAAATAGCTACAACTTTTGGTAGAAAAGCTTCAACGATTGTTGGAAAAAGCTCCAACCATTGAGAGAGAAAGCTACAACTAGACACTATGAAAATAAGAAAGCTTCAACCAGCGACGGCTGGAGGTGGAAGAAGATGATAAAATGCTGCAGTTTTGCTACATGCTTCAACCGGCATAGATTTTTGCTACAACTGGCATAGCATTTTTGCTACAACTAGCATCACGTTTTGCTACAACACACAGCCGGCGTGGCGGTTTTGCTACAACTAGCATCGTTTTTTGCTACAACCGACATAATGTTTTGCTACATCAATCACGGTCGAGCTACGACCCGCGACGACGACGGCGGCTTTTTGTTACAACTGTCATAGGTATTTGCTACGTCCGGCAACGGGTTTTGTTACATCCGTTCATTTTTTTAGAATGCAAATGTTTGCTACCTGCAACGGTGAGCTACAACCAGCGACAATGGCGACCTTTCTGTTGCAACCGTGTCTCCATTTTGCTACGACCAACAACGAAAAATGCTACAACGGCCAATTATATTTGCTGGAATCAGTCAATCGCCAGCGAGGCGGAGCTGCATCCATGGCGTGCGCGGGCGGGATCCATCCATGGCGAGCGCGGACGGCGAAGCTGCATCCATGGCGAGCGCGGCCAACGGAGCTGCATCCATGGCGAGCGCGGCCAGCGGAGCTGCATCCATGGCGAGCGCAGATCTCCGGCGAGGCGGGCGGCGGAGCTACATCCATGGCGAGCGCGGTTCTTGGGCAAACACGGAAGGCCGGCGAGGGCGCCCACCGGCGACGAGGGCGCCGCGGCGGTGCTTCAAGCTCGGCCTTTTTCTCGCAAGGTATAGTGTGGTCTCCACGGCGCTCGGGCTGTTGCTTTTTTTTAAAAAAAAAATGACTCGTGAGGAGGAAGAAACGAGGGATAGATCTGACGGTCTTTAATCGCTGAATCGGGCGGCCAGGCCTGGACCGGCCCAACTGTTGGGCCGGTGCGCCGGCGCCTAGCGTCGCCCTTACGGCAACGGCCTTACGCATCACACATACCAATCCTTTTCCCTCCATGAACAGAAAATAAATAAAAGAGCCTCGACATATGATATGATTATCTCAAATGTGGCATGCAGAAACTGATCAACTAGATCCACGCCAACACCAGAGTGCTCTGCTTGGCCAGTTCGCGTTCCACTCCAACACTCCTGCACTGCATCCACCAATCTGAAAGCCTTCCTTTCCATTTATTCCGCGGCTTATCCCTAGCTATCCTCCAAAAGTTCATGGCTTCCTTCCCGCCACAGCTCACCTCCGTCCCATCCCATCATCTCGCCGCCATCCACCATGCAAAACCGTAACCAACTCAACTGAAGCCTCTCGATCACCCCTCCAACGTCTATATAAGCCGCGCTTCGCTCTGTATTTCTTACACCGGTCTCAGTCTCACACATACAGTAGGTTGTAAGCCAGAGCGACGGTCAGGATGTGGAGGTCCATCTTGCTCGCGGCGGCGGTCGCGCTGGCGCTGGCGCCGGCGCCGGCGCTGGGGATCCCGTTCAGGGAGGAAGACCTGGCCTCGGAGGAGAGCTTGCGGGGGCTCTACGAGAGGTGGAGGAGCCACTACACGGTGTCGCGGGGGAGCCTCGGCGCCGACGCGGAGGAGCGCCGGTTCAACGTGTTCAAGGAGAACGCGCGGTACGTCCACGAGGGCAACAAGAAGGACAGGCCCTTCAGGCTGGCGCTCAACAAGTTCGCCGACATGACCACGGACGAGTTCCGGCGTACGTACGCCGGGTCCAGGGTGCGGCACCACCTCTCCCTCAGCGGCGGCCGCCGGGGCGACGGCAGCTTCAGGTACGGAGACGCCAACAACCTGCCGTCGGCGGTGGACTGGCGGCAGAAGGGCGCCGTCACCGGCATCAAGGACCAAGGGCAGTGCGGTACGTGCATACACTCATGAGTTTCTTTCTTTTCGGCCGTTGGATGTGTCAAAAACTATGTGATTCATTCTGCTGTGGGAGGCCATAAACTGTTCAAATAAGGGAGCTGCTGGGCGTTCTCGACGATCGTGGCGGTGGAGGGCATCAACAAGATCAGGACGGGGAAGCTGGTGTCGCTGTCGGAGCAGGAGCTCATGGACTGCGACAACGTCAACAACCAGGGCTGCGACGGCGGCCTCATGGACTACGCCTTCCAGTTCATCCACAAGAACGGGATCACCACCGAGTCCAACTACCCGTACCAAGGCGAGCAGGGCAGCTGCGACCAGGCAAAGGTGAGTGACAATAATCCCCGGCTTCCGGCCGTTAGCCGAGAATCTTGTCTCAAAATTTTAAAAATCGCATGCCAAATGTTGCAGGAAAAGGCTCATGCCGTGACGATCGACGGCTACGAGGACGTCCCCGCCAACGACGAGTCCGCTCTACAGAAAGCCGTCGCCAGCCAGCCCGTGTCCGTGGCAATAGACGCCAGCGGCAACGACTTCCAGTTCTACTCAGAGGTACGTGATCCGATCCAACTCCGTGCAGTTGATACACAATCACAAATGCCTTGTTCTTGTCTATGCTATGTTCAGTGATGAGTGACAACTCTGATCACCCTCAACGAACGCAGGGCGTCTTCACCGGAGAATGCAGCACGGATCTCGACCACGGCGTCGCCGCCGTCGGGTACGGCACTACCAGGGATGGCACCAAATACTGGATCGTCAAGAACTCGTGGGGAGAGGACTGGGGTGAGAAAGGCTACATCAGGATGCAGCGCGGGGTGTCGCAGGCAGAGGGGCAGTGTGGCATCGCCATGCAGGCGTCTTACCCAACGAAGTCGGCACCACATGCTAGCACAGTCAGGGACGGGTCTCATACGGATGAGCTCTAGATGACATGCATACATGCGATCATTCCGAGTGCGAGCTCTGCGTTGAGGAGAACTGGATCTCCCACTGTTGTGTTATTTACTTTATGCAAGATGTTACCATACGAATGTAATAAGCGTAAGCAAAGGGCATTATAGCAAAAGAATTGCAACTAATTTGTCAAATGAATTCAATGAAATTCAAGATTGGGTTGTATTCAGATATTTCCCTGAACCAACACCTGCTGGTTTTCCCCTGAATAGATCGATTGAGCAAGGTGACCATGTCGGGCGAGGGCGAGCTAGGAGATGAAAGCGAATAGTACTAAGAGCATCTTCAACAAACGCCGGTCGCGCCGCGCGCAAAAAATATATATGCCGCGCGCGCATCGCCTGGTTTGGCACGGCGCGCAGTGCTGGCTCCAGCAGCCGCGCTAAAATGCAGAGCGCACGTGCCGCTCCAGCAGCGCGTAAAAATGCAGCGCGCGTGATTCGCACAAACAACATATGCATTCGAAAACAGAAGCAAAAAGATCAAAACAAACAAAAATAAATAGTTCAATTTCGTTTATTACAACTTAAACAAACAGTTTATCGTTCAATACAATAAATAGTGCAATTAAACACAACAAATAGTTCAATAATACAATAACGAACGCACAAATCATGATGCTCTTTGTCGTCCATTCCATGCTCACCACTCCTCAATGAGATCCTTCTGAAGATCATTATGCGCTGCGGGACGTCGAATGGCATGATAGGAGGCAACAAAACGGGCAACTCTTTCAGCCCTCCGTCGCACTCGCACGTGATATCCCAAGAGCTCATACTGAGAGTAGTCTACATCTTGACCACGCTCATTCTCGATTGTAACGCCCGGATAATTATGCTACAGTAAAACTCTCCTAATGATGCCATGTCATCTGTGATTACTGTTGCTAAACTTTCGTTAGTTCAAATCGATTCAAAAATCAATTCAAAAAAATGGCAAACAACAAAAGTTTTTAAAAGTTGAAACAAAAATGTTCGGTTAGTGCCAAATATTGCACTGGTATTTATGGTATAGTAAACACAATTTTACAATATACTTAAATGCCCTAAATTAAATAAAACAGAAAAAGAAAATAAATAAAAGAAAGAAATTACAAAAAACAAAAAAGGAAGCCCCCCTGACCAGGCGGCCCAGCTCACAGGCCGGCCGGCCCACCTGGCCCATAGCCATCAGCCGGCCCAACCCCCCTGCCTCGTCTCCCTTCTCTGTTCCCCCGACCTGGGTCGGAACAGGGGCGAGTCCCCGCCCGACCGCCTCGCCGGCACCGACGCCGGGAGGAGATAAGGCCGCCACGCCCTCGCCTCCTCGATCCCTCCTCCCACTCGCCCCGCTCTCTCCCTCGGTTCATGTGCCCTCCCACCAGATCCTCCTCGCCCAGATCCACCACGGCCACCACCGCAGTTGCCATGGCCGACACCGTCAACGCGCTCTCCGCCGTCCCCTTCACGTAGGACCGCGCCAAGGGCTCCGTCGCCAACCTCTCCTTCGCCCACGACCAGCCCTTCGAGCTCGGCGCCCCTGCATCGACTCCGACGCTAGCTTCTTCTTCCTCGGCAGCCACCGGCGTTCCTCTGCGATTCCGGCGCCCTGCTGCTCCTAACCATCCAACGAGCCACCGTGTGCTCCTACGTAAGCTCCCCGACCTTTCCCCTATGCCAGTGCCGTCGATCTCACCCCCTAGTTGCCATCGCCATTGGTGCTACCCCGCCGCCATGGTGAAGCTCGTCACAGTGGCCACCATTGCCGCAGCTCGCGTCCGAGCTCGTCGTCGAGCTCGTGAGGTTCCCAAGAGCCCAACGCGCGCGCGCGCGAGCCTTCCCGTGCCACCTAGCGCCATGCTCGTCGAGAACCCGAACGCGTCGTCGCACGCGCTCGTCGCCGGCACCCGTCCGGTGACCCTTTTGGTCCCTGGCTTGTGCAGTTGTGCTCGCATGCGCACGTAGGCCTCGCCCCGCCCTTCTGTTTGCCAAATAGCGCGCCGCATCGCCCATCCCTCTCACGACCGAACTCCGGCGTCCGCCTCTCTGTTCGCCGTCGCCGCTCCGGTGTGTCTCCGGCCACACCACTGTCACCACTAGATGCGGCTCACTGCACTCGTTCGAACGCCACCTCCCGCGCTCGAAACAGACCACCACCGCGGATTTCCGGCCACCTCCTGAGCCGCGCCACCGCGTTTTGCCTCGTCGGCGTCATTCCGGCGCCGTCCGCCGACGTGGCTAGGCGGGCCCCACCCCTAGGTCGCTGCCTGTGGGCCTGGGGGCCCCAACTGGCCATGTTGACCGAAGTCAACTTCGCTGACGTGGCAGCTACTGCCACTGACATGCGGGCCCCATGCCATAAAACAAATAAAAACAAATATATAAACTGCTAATTAATCAAGTTAATTAACTAAAACCTAATTAGACACTGACTGCTAGGGCCCACCCACTAATTAACCTATTTAGTTAGTCTAAACCCTCCTATTATTGCCCCCTGACAATGACATGTGGGTCCCACTGGACACACCTGTCTGGTTTGACTGGTCAACCGACCAGTTGACCTGCTGACATCACTCTGATGTCATGCCTGCGTCATCATTCACTGTTTTGGATAATCTTAGAATTAAATAACTAATTAAAATCAGAAAATGATTTAAATCTTTAAAAAATCATATCTTTTAATCCGTAACTCGGATGAAAATACTTTATACATGAAAGTTGCTCAGAACGACGAGACGAATCCGGTTACATAGCCCATTCGTCCGCCACGCATCCCTAGCATAGCGAACACGCAACTTTCCACCTCCGATTCATCTGTCTGAAAATGCAAAACACCGGGGATATTTTCCCGGATGTTTCCCCCCTTCACCGGTATCACCTCATACCGCGTTAGGGCACCCCTAGCACCGCTACTTGCCATGTCATGCATCGCCATGCATTTGTTTGCATTATATTTATTGTTTCTTCCCCCTCTTCTCTCGCTAGACACCGAGACCGACGCCGCTGCTACCCAGTACGACTACGGAGTTGACGACCCCTCTCTCTTGCCAGAGCAACCAGGCAAGCCCCCCCTTGATCACCAGATATCGCCTACTCTACTCTCTATACTTCTTGCATTAGAGTAGTGTAGCATGTTACTGCTTTCCGTTAATCCTATCCTAATGCATAGCCTGTCCTTGCTACTACTGTTGTTACCTTTACCTGCAATCCTAATGCTTAGTATAGGATGCTAGTTTATCATCAGTGGCCCTACATTCTTGTCCGTCTGCCATGCTATACTATCGGGCCGTGATCACTCGGGAGGTGATCACGGGTATTTGCTATATACTTTATACATGATACATGTGATGACTAAAAGACGGGTCGGCTCGTAGGAGTAGCCGCGAGTGGGTCTTTGTGGCGAAGCGACAGGGTAGGTTGAGACCACCTAGGAGAGAGGTGGGCCTGTCCCTGGTCGGCGTTCGCGGTTATTTCAAGATAACATGTTTAACGAGATCTTGGTATTTGATCTGAGTTTGGCCACTGGCCTATACGCACTAACCATCTACGCGGGGACAGTTATGAGCACTCGACGTCGTGGTATCAGCCGAAGCCTTCATGACGTCAGCGACTGAGTGGTGCGCGCCGAGTTGGACTGGAATGCCTACTCTTGTATAAGGGAGGCTAGGTCTGCTCACCGGCCGCGTTCGCAACGTGCAGGTGTGCAAAGGGCGATGGGCCCAGACCCCTGCGCCATAGGATTTAGACCGGCGTGCTGACCTCTCTGTTGTGCCTAGGTAGGGCTGCGACGTGTTGATCTTCCGAGGCCGGGCATGACCCAGGAAAGTGTGTCCGGCCAAATGGGATCGAGCGTGTTGGGTTATGTGGTGCACCCCTGCAGGGAAGTTAATCTATTTGAATAGATGTGATCTTCGGTAACAGGACGACTTGGAGTTGTACCTTGACCTTATGACAACTAGAATCGGATACTTAATAAAACACACCCTTCCAAGTGCCAGATACAACCCGGTGATCGCTCTCTCATAGGGCGACGAGGGGAGGATCATCGGTTAGGGTTATGCTATGCGATGTTACTTGGTGAACTTACCATCTACTCTCTTCTCCTACTGCAAGATGGAGGTTACCAGAAGCGTAGTCTTTGATAGGACTAGCTATCCCCCTCTTATTCCGGCATTCTGCAGTTCAGTTCACATATGATAGCCTTTTCCATTTGATACCAATGCATACATATGCAGTGTAGCTCCTTGCTTGCGAGTACTTTGGATGAGTACTCACGGTTGCTTTGCTCCCCCTTTTCCCCCTTTCTATTCTCGATTATTGTGACCAGACATTGGAGCCTAGGAGCCAGACGCCACCGTCGACGAAGACTACTACTACTCAGGAGGTGCCTACTACTACGTGCAGCCCGCTGACGATGACCAGGAGTAGTTTAGGTGGATCCCAGGCAGGAGGCCTGCGCCTCTTTCGATCTGTATCTCAGTTTGTGCTAGCCTTCTTAAGGCAAACTTGTTTAACTTATGTCTGTACTCAGATATTGTTGCTTTCGCTGACTCGTCTATGATCGAGCTCTTGTATTCAAGCCCTCGAGGCCCCTGGCTTGTAATATGATGCTTGTATGACTTATTTTATTTGTAGAGTTGTGTTGTGATATCTTCCCGTGAGTCCCTGATCTTGATCGTACACGTTTGCGTGTATGATTAGTGTACGATTGAATCGGGGACGTCGCAAGTTGGTATCAGAGCCGACTGCCTATAGGAATCCCCCTTCCACACTCCTTGGCTGAAGTTGAGTCTAGACATTACAAAAACTTTTACTAACATGGTTGTGTGCCTTACGGGCCCACGTTTCCATCTGGGTGGTATTAGGATCTTTTACTCCTCGATCCTTACTCTGGGACTCTGAACTCTCTCCTACTCGGGTTAAACGATTTTACTAACTCTAATATTAGGATCCCGTGATCACGTTCACCCCAAAGTTGGATAAGCCCTAGTTATTCTTTAGAGTAGTATTTGAACATTATCCACATTGTCATTTGACTCCTGTGAAAACATCTTTGTTTTTAGATGGAACCCACGAGGCAGGTCATGCGCCACACGACGGCCATTGGTGCCTCAGGATCACCTGCTATATTGGTTGAGATGATGACCTATCTGGGTTATCGCTGGTACCCTGAGTACACCGTCTATGAGGAGTATCAGGACTTCAACCAGGAGCAGTACCGTGCCATCGTCCACCTCTACTCTCGGGAGTATGACTCCACTACCGTGCTGCACACTGCTCATGGTGTTGGAGTGACTATCGATATGGCGGTCCACGATGCTGCTTATGCTGCTCTGACACGTCTTCGTGGAGAGTATCAGAAGTTGGACACCTCCCCCTTCAGGCACATTGCTATCGCATCCGATGTTGGTGCGGAGGGTTACTACACTGCGGCCTACTCCACTGTCACCCGAGAGCCCTTCTACCATCAGAACCTGGTTCTACATGCTGATGGGCTGGATAGAGCTAACCGAGCTCTTTGCCACGAGTTGTACACCACCCGTCAGCACCTGTATTGTGCTCTGACGCTGTTGCACCCCTCTGTCTGATCTGGTGATCTGTCGCGTTATGCAATCTACCCTGCTAGGACCGTGATGCCCCAGGGCGTCGGCTGGCCAGATGTGGGAGGCTACTCTCCCGCGCTTGGTCCTCTCCTGCCACCTGCGCATCGAGTTCCGCACCAGAGTATCCGCGGACCCCAGGCTACTCGCGTGGAGGTCTTCCCTTCGCGTCACTACCAGCTGTCGGGCTACACCTACCTCCGCAGTACCGCGTGGGACTGATGTAGACTTGCTTGTTAGTGTTAGATGCATTCGCCGCGAGCCTGCGTGCCGCCTATCATGTCTTAGTCTGTGTACTAAACTCTATGCATGATCTCTTTTGTAAGATATGTCAACTACTATGTACTATCTATCGTGCTGCTTTCGTTGTGCATGTTTCATCATGAATGATTCTTGTCTTTGCAAATTTCTCAATGCTGAACTACCCCTGTTATATATTAGCAGGATGGTTAGACTAGGTGGTCGTGGTCGTGGTGGCAACGCCCCACCACCGCCTGAGTACATGGCTGAGATGATGCAACAGTTTGAGCTGAATCGCTAGTTCATGGAGAATATTATGGCTCAGTTTCCTCGCCCCAATATGAACCAGCAGCCAACCCAAGTGACTCTGCAAGATTTCATGCGCCTCAACCCAACCATGTACCGCAGCTCAACTCAGCCTCTGGATGCTGATGACTGGCTCCGTGACATCACCTATGAGATGGAGTCTGCTGATGTAGCCCCTGCCAGCTATGTCACCTTTGCTTCCTTCTTCTTGAAAGGACCCGCAGCTCAATGGTGGGACAGCCACAGGCGTACTCTGCCAGCTGGAACAATCATCACCTGGCCAGACTTCCAAGCTGCCTTCCGTGCTCGCTTCATTCCTCAGGGAGTCATGGACCGGAAGAAGCATGAGTTCCGCAACCTCACCCAAGGCAACAAAACTGTGGAAGCTTATCAACGGAAGTTTCTGGACTTGTCCCGCTATGCTGAAGAGGACATTGCAACTGATGCACGCAGATAGGAGAAGTTCCATGATGGCCTTCAAGCTAACATCAAGCTCGCACTTCTAGTGCATGACTTTGCTGATTTCGCCACCCTGGTGAATAAGGCCATCAATGTTGAAACTGGTCTACAGGAATACCAGGGCTCTCACAGGCGCAACCGTGACACGGGCTCATCTTCGGGCCCGTCCTCGCAGAAGCTTAAGATATGGATTCCCAACAGCATGCACCAGCCAACTGCACCTGCCCCAAGGCAGTCCTATGCTGCACCTCGTCTGCCTGCGCCACCAACTAGGCAGCCAAGACTGCCAGCTCCACCACCACAAGCTCTTGTTCCCACTCCCAATAATGGTCTGTGCTTCAGGTGTGGTCAACCAGGACACCGTGCTAGGGAATGCAACCAGAACCAAAATCAACTGGCCCTCCCAGCAACTGGTCGTGGAAGCAACCAGCCCCACAATAACAATGCCAAGTCTTATGGTCGTGTTCATGCCAACCAAGTTGATCTCAATGAAGTTCTAGACCAGCCTGCTACCGTGATGGGTACACTCCTCGTAAATTCAGTACCAGCATCTATTTTATTTGATATAGGAGCATCACACTCATTTATATCAGCTGAGTTTGCATTCATGCATGGCATTAAATACGAAGAGATGAACACAGCGATTGTGGTACACACTCCTGCGGGCCAGTGTCAAACCTCTATGGTTAGTCACAACGTTCCCGTTGAAATTGAAGGACTGGATTTCCTTGCCTCTCCCATCGTACTGAAGTCCTGTAGCATCGACCTCATTCCGGGAATGGATTGGTTGAAAGCGCATACTTCTTCTATAGTTTGCACCACTAAGGTCGTCCATCTGCTACACCCTTCTGATGAAGTAATTGCTTACCAAGCTCATCTAGTTCAGAACGCCGAGGCACGTCTTTATGCCTTGAATGGGTTGAACGCTGCACCACTCGAGGGCATTGAAAACATTCCCGTCGTTCGTAAATTCCAAGACGTCTTCCTAGAAGAACTTTCAGGGATTCCCCCTGCTAGAGCTATCGAATTCATCATCGACTTGAAACCCGGCACCACCCCTATAGCTAAACGACCCTACAAGATGCCGCCGCATGAACTCATTGAGCTTAAGGAGGAAATCGACAAATCTCTTGTCAAAGGTTTCGTTCGCCCAAGTTGCTCTCCTTGGGGAGCACATTCTCTCTTAGTTAAGAAGAAGGATGGGACAAACCGATTAGTCCAAGACTACCGTCCTATAAACCAAGCTACCATTCAGAATAAATATCCTCTTCCTCGGATCAATGATCTTTATGATCAACTGGCTGGCTCATCAGTGTTCTCCAAACTCTACTTGATGTTGGATTACCACCAGATCCGTGTTCGTGAAGAGGATATCCCAAAAACCGCCTTCGTGACTCGGTATGGATCATACGAGTACACCGTCATGTCATTCGGCTTAACGAATGCTCGAGCCACCTTCTCTCGTCTAATGAACTATATATTCATGGATTACCTTGACAAGTTCATCGTGGTTTATTTGGACAATATCCTTGTATTTTCCAAGAACAAGGAAGAACATGCTAAACATCTTCGTCTTGTGCTAGAAAAGCTTCGAGAGCATCAACTGTATGCTAAGTATTCCGAGTGTGAATTCTGGCTCCCCGAAGTAACCTATCTTGGGCATGTCATCTCCAAGGATGGTATTGCCATCAACCCTGGACGAGTTCAGGCTATTCTCGATTGGACTCCTCCGAAGAATGTCAAGCAAATCCGAAGTTTTCTCGGTCTCGCTAGTTATTGTTGTCGATTCGTCGAGAACTTCTCCAAGATTGCCAGGCCTCTGACTAATCTGTTGCATAAGGGTGTCAAGTTCGAATGGACAGACAAGTGTCAGGAAAGTTTCCAGGCGCTCAAAGACAAGTTGACTTCTGCCCCAGTGCTTGCTCCACCTGATACTAAGAAGGACTTCGTCATTTACTGCGACGCTTCCCGTCAAGGATTAGGCTGTGTCCTAATGCAAGAGCGCAGAGTGATTGCTTATGCCTCTCATCAACCGCGCCCTCACGAAGAAAACTACCCAGTTCACGACCTCGAGCTTGCTGCTGTCATTAATGCACTGAAGCAGTGGCGACATTACCTTCTCGGTAATCGTTGCGAGATCTTCACCGACCACCAAAGTCTGAAGTATCTGTTTACTCAGCCAGATCTGAACCTCCGTCAGCAGAGATGGATGGAGACTGTTGCAGACTTTGACGTGGGTATATCCTATACCCCCGGCAAGGCTAATGTAATGGCTGATGCCTTGAGCCACAAGTCTTACTGCAATCACCTCCAGGTTCACAAAGTTCAGCCCTCGCTTGTCGAAGAATTTAGAAAGCCGAACCTCCATATTGTTCCTCCTGTAGCACTCACTCCCCCTCCCCCAGAGTTCTGAAAGATGAATCTTCTTGTTGTTACTAAGGGTTCTCTAAATACCCTGGCTATCGTACCAGATCTCGTAGCTGGTATAAAGACTATTCAAGGTTATGACTCTGAAGTCCATAAGATTGAACGCCATCTAGTAGAAGGAAAGCCCTCATTCTTCACTATCGCTGATGATGGCGCCCTGTACTTCAAAGGCCGCCTAGTGGTACCATGTTTGAAGAAAAACCTGGATAAGACTAAAAGGGTTATGAAAGAAGCTCATGATACGCCTCTGTCTATTCATCCTGGTAGTACAAAGATGTACCAAGACATCCGTCAAAGATTCTGGTGGTCTAATATGAAGCAGGATATTGCTCGTTATGTTGCTGAGTGTGACGTTTGCCGCCGTATCAAAGCAGAGCATCAAAGGCCTGCTGGAACTCTGCAACCTATCTCTATTCCTGAATGGAAATGGGACCATGTTGAAATGGACTTCGTCACTGGATTTCCCAAATTGTAGAAAGGTAATGATGCTATTCTTGTCGTCATTGACCGGCTTTCTAAAGTTGCACATTTTCTGGCGGTCAAAGAGACAATCACTGCTAGTCAGCTTGCTACTCTCTACATGTCCAGAATTGTTTCACTTCACGGTATTCCACTGGTTATCAGTTCAGACCGTGGCAGCTTATTCACTTCAAGATTTTGGGCAAGTTTCCAAGAAGCTATGGAAACTCATCTGTCGTTCAGTACGGCGTTTCATCCTCGGTCGCAAGGACAGGTTGAACATGTCAACCAAGTTCTCAAAGACATGCTTCGAGCTTGTGTAATTTCCTTCGGCAAGAAATGGGAGGAATCTCTTCCATATGTCGAGTTCTCTTATAATAATAGCTATCAAGCTAGTCTGAAGATGTCCCCCTTCGAAGTGCTATATGGACGAAAGTGTCGAACCCCTCTGAACTGGTCAGAAACTGGGGAACGTCCACTCTTCAGTCCAGATATTATCCAACAGGCCGAAGAACAAGTTCGCATTATACGCGGGAATCTCAAGACTGCTCAGTCACGTCAGAAAAGTCAGTATGACCGTCATCACAAAGACATGGTCTATCAACCTGGCGAAAAGGCTTATCTTCGAGTTACACCAATGAAGGGCGCTCACTGCTTCGGGATCAACGGCAAGCTAGCTCCTCGCTATATCGGTCCCTTCACTATTCTCGAAAGGCGTGGAAAAGTGGCATATCAACTGGAGCTTCCGCCGAACCTTTCTCAGGTTCACGATGTGTTCCATGTGTCACAACTCCGTCGTTGCTTCAAGGATCCAATCCGAGCAATGGATCATGAAGTGCTCGAATTGCAACAGGACCTCTCCTATAAAGAGCATCCGGTCCGCATTCTCGACCAAGCTAAACGCCGCACACGTCAAAAGGCGATCAAGTTCCTCAAAGTCCAGTGGTCGAATCACTCTGAAGACGAAGCCACTTGGGAACGCGAGGACCGCCTGCGTGATGAATACCCCGCACTGTTTCCTTCTACCTCCTAAAATCTCGGGACGAGATTTCTTGTAGTGGAGGAGATTTGTAACGCCCGGATAATTAGGCTACAGTAAAAGTCTCCTAATGATGCCATGTCATCTGTGATTACTGTTGCTAAACTTTCGTTAGTTCAAACCGATTCAAAAATCAATTCAGAAAAATGGCAAACAACAAAAGTTTTTAAAAGTTGAAACAAAAATGTTTGGTCAGTGCCAAATATTGCACTGGTATTTATGGTGTAGTAAACACAATTTTACAATATACTTAAATGCCCTAAATTAAATAAAACAGAAAAGGAAAATGAATAAAAGAAAGAAATTACAAAAAACAAAAAAAGGAAGCCCCCCTGGACCAGGCGGCCCAGCTCACAGGCCGGCCGGCCCACCTGGCCCATAGCCATCAGCCGGCCCAACCCCCCTGCCTCGTCTCCCTTCTCTGTTCCCCCGACCCGGGTCGGAACAGGGGCAAGTCCCCGCCCGACCGCCTCGCCGGCACCGACGCCGGGAGGAGATAAGGCCGCCACGCCCTCGCCTCCTCGATCCCTCCTCCCACTCGCCCCGCTCTCTCCCTCGGTTCATGTGCCCTCCCACCAGATCCTCCTCGCCCAGATCCACCACGGCCACCACCGCAGTCGCCATGGCCGACACTGTCAACGCGCTCTCCGCCGTCCCCTTCACCTAGGACCGTGCCAAGGGCTCCGTCGCCAACCTCTCCTTCGCCCACGACCAGCCCCTCGAGCTCGGCGCCCCTGCATCGACTCCGACGCCAGGTTCTTCTTCCTCGGCAGCCACCGGCGTTCCTCTACTATTCCGGCGCCCTGCTGCTCCTAACCTTCCAACGAGCCACCGTGTGCTCCTACGTAAGCTCCCTGACCTTTCCCCTATGCTAGCGTCGTCGATCTCGCCCCCCTAGTTCCCGTCGCCATTGGTGCTGCCCCGCCGCCATGGTGAAGCTCGTCGCAGTGGCCACCGTTGCCGCAGCTCACGTCCGAGCTCGTCGTCGAGCTCGTGAGGTTCCCAGGAGCCCAACGTGCGCGCGCGCGAGCGTTCCGTGCCCCCTAGCGACGTGCTCGTCGAGAACCCGAACGCGTCGTCGCATGCGCTCATCGTCGGCAGCTGTCCGGTGACCCTTTTGGTCCCGGGCTTGTGCAGTTGTGCTCGCATGCGCACGTAGGCCTCGCCCCGCCCTTCTGTTTGCCAAATAGCGTGCCGCATCGCCCATCCCTCTCATGGCCGAACTCTGGCGTCCGCCTCTCTGTTCGCCGTCGCCGCTCCGGTGCGCCTCCGGCCACACCACCGCCACCACTAGATGCGGCTCACCGCACTCGTTCGAATGCTACCTCCCGCGCTCGAAACGGACCAACACCGCGAATTTCCGGCCACCTCCCGAGCCGCGCCGCCGCGTTTTGCCTCGCCAGCGTCGTTCGGGCGCCGTCCGCCGACGTGGCTAGGCGGGCCCCACCCTTGGGTCGCTGCCTGTGGGCCTGGGGGCCCCAACTGGCCACGTTGACCGAAGTCAACTTCGCTGACGTGGCAGCTACTGCCACTGACATGCGGGCCCCATGCCATAAAACAAATAAAAACAAATATATAAACTACTAATTAATCAAGTTAATTAACTAAAACCTAATTAGACACTAACTGCTAGGGCCCACCCACTAATTAACCTATTTAGTTAGTCTAAACCCCCTCCTATTATTGCCCCTGAAAATGACATGTGGGTCCCACTGGACCCACCTGTCTGGTTTGACTGGTCAACTGACCAGTTGACCTGCTGACATCACTCTGATGTCATGCCTGCGTCATCATTCACTCTTTTGGATAATGTTAGAATTAAATAACTAATTAAAATCAGAAAATGATTTAAATCTTTAGAAAATCATATCTTTTAATCCGTAACTCGGATGAAAATACTTTATACATGAAAGTTGCTCAGAACGACGAGACGAATCCAATTACGCAGCCCGTTCGTCCGCCACGCATCCATAGCATAGCGAACACGCAACTTTCCCCCTCCGATTCATCTGTTCGAAAACGCAAAACACTAGGGATATTTTCCCGGATGTTTCCCCCCTTCACCGGTGTCACACCCTAGCTAGTTCAAGCATTAGAGTGTGCATCATGTTTAAATTCCTCTTAAATTTGAAATGGGGAAGGCAGAAACCCCCAACACCCCCTGGAAACAACTAGGGTTTACTAAAATTATTTTCAATGAACCTGAAATGCCCTTCTAAAAAGTTCACCCTCTTTGTCTTGGGTTAGAACCTCTGGCAAAATTGGTGCATAATTTTCTAGGTCAACAGAAGGTCATTGAATTAAATCATAAGTATTTGAATTTGGGCATTTAAATGCTATAAAATAATTTAAATGCTCAAATAATTCTGGAAATAAATGTTTGCTGTTGGATATATTCTAACCAGAGCCCACAATTATTTTCAGGATTTTTGGAAACATTTTAGTATTTTTAATAAAGCCCAACAGTTGCAGTTAAATAGAAAAACAGAAACAATCAGAAAAAAGAGAGAGAGAGGGAAGCCACCTGGGCCTTACCTGTGCTGGCCCAGCCCACCTGGCTCGGCCCAGCCGACTGGCTTGCTAGTCATCGTTCTCCTCCCGCCAGAAGGACGAGGAGCGCGTGGCCGGCGCCCGCGGCCACACACGGGCCACCTCCTGCTTCTGCCGACGCTCTGGAGACGTCCAGGGATGCCACGCGACCCCCACGTCCACCTCTCATCCTCCCTTACTCTCCCCCTCGTCTCCCTCACGCTCTCCCGCGATGGCCGAGCGCGAGCCTCGCCGTCGTTCGCCGTAGACGCCACCAGAGCCACCCCCTCGCCCCTCCAACGAGCCCAATAGCTCCGCCTCGTCGCCCTGGACCTCTCCGCTGACCCACGCGACTCCAAACGCCGCTGAACACCGTCTTTGCCCTCGTCTTCAACCTCGGGCACCCGAGCCATCTCCGGTCGATTCGCCGCCGCCAGGACCTCCCCGAGCTCGCTGACCCCCTCTCCGACCCCGCTGTGAGCTCCTCTTCCTCTTCCCCTAGCTCCCGTGCTCATTTAGCCTCTGTAGTCGCCACTTCCACCGCACCCGAAAGCTCCCCGCCGCCGGCCATGGTGCCGTCGTGGCTAGAGCCACAGTGGCTCGAAGCCAAGCTCACCGTTGTGCTCAGCGCAGCACCAGGAGCCCGTAGCCACTACCAGCTCCTTCTCCCGTGCACCGTAGCATCGAACCCAACCCCGTCCGAACTCCGACCGCCTCTACGAGCTCGATTCTGGCGAGCTCGCTCCACCCCATCTCCTCCCACTTGCCCCACTAGATGCGCGCGAGCCCCAGCTACGCGTAGGACCAAACCATGGTCGATTTGGTCGCCTGTGGGCGATTTCCGAAGCCCTCTGCCGTCTCAGCCTCACCGGCGACTCAACACCGGCGGGATTAGCCCCACTGACCAGGGGTTTGACCCCCAGTTTGAATCCCCTGAGTCAATGACAAGTGGGCCCCCTCTGCTAACTAAATCAAATTAGTCTTAACTAAAAATAATTAGTTAAATTAACTACTAACACGCGGGACCCACCAGTCAGGTTTGACCTGGACGTCCCCATTGACCACTGACGTCACGCTGACGTAATGCTGACGCGGTAATTAAATTACTGAAATTATTCTTATACAGGAAATTCCAGAAAATAGTCAAAACTTCTAAAAATCATAGAAAATCAACCATAGCTCCAAATGTAAAGATTTATATATGAAAAATGATCAGAAAAATTCAATCTATCCATCTGTAATGGTTTCATGCATGACAAAACAAGTTAACCTTGCTGTTTAAGCAGAATAAGGTAATGCACTAATGTGGCTATGTTAAATGAACTAACATTTGAACCTTTGGTTCAAATAAGCACATTCCTTTCTGTTATAGCTTGCATTAGGCCAAGACACATTCATATTGCCATGTCATAGCATGCATCATATTGTTGCATATCGTCATGTGTTGATTGTGTTCCGATGTGTTCTTCGTGGTAGGTTCTGCCTCCGAGGATATTCACGAGTATCCAACTGAAGGGCAGTATCCCACTACCACTCCATCAGGCAAGCAACCCATTGATCATTCCGATACAAACCCATGTTCTCGCTTCTGCTCTTGTTTACTGCATTAAGACAATGCGATTCAAACTTCTGTGTGCTACGGTAGCTGAACGCTTATCCTCTGCATGACTTGTCATTGCCACAGTAACTAGATGAAACCCACTAGCATGTGTAGGAGTTGATTGAGCCATGTATGTGATTCCTACCTTGCTATGCCTGCTATGCTTAGAGTTGTGACAGGTCTGGTTCATCTGGGTGATGGGCTAGAGTGAAATGCTTATGCCGGTAATGTGAGGGATGTGTTGAACTGTTTTGGTAAAGGTATCGATGAGAGGCCATGTAAGAGTACGTGGTGGGTTGTTTCATTGAGGCCGTCCATAAGAACTGAGATCTGTATGTGTGATTTAAGATGCAGTTACTACCGTACATTGGGCCCGAAACCAATGGACCCTCTCGGCTTCTTAATCACCCTAGTACTCTGTCCAAGAGTTGCAAATAGTTTCTGGTGTTTGTAGGTTATGTGTTGGCGGCCGTGCGTAGCGCTGACCCTAGGGGTGGGCTATGTTGCGGTAGATACACCGTGGCCGGGTATGCCGGGCGCCCGTTAGGCGTCTCGGGACCCTGTTCACATCGTTCGGGGCCGTATGTGGAAACCTCGGCCGGACTCCCTGCGGATGGAACCTGGATAGGCGATAAACCTGGACTAGAGACTTAAGTGTTTAGGTAGGCCGTGGCCGACACCCTCGCTGGGCTTCCGCTTGAAGGTTGCCGAGTACATGTTGTGTAAACAACGGTAAGTGGTGAAAGCGTGTATGAAGAAGTACACCCCTGCAGGGTATAAAACTATTGGAATAGCCGCGTCCGCGGTAAAGGACTACTTGGTTGCCTATACAGTTCATAGACAAGTTAATGGATACTACTAAAAGACTCAAGATAAGTGTGAGTACCGAGGATGGCCCTCTCGTAGGATGACGAGGGAGGATCCCCGGTGGAGTATTGTGTTGGTGAGTAGTGGACTCGTGTGCGAAAACTATTCTACTAGTGAAGTTCCGTAAGATAGCTTAGCCAAGAGTCAAAGCTGGCTTGCTGCGTTAACCCCACCACCTTCTTGAGAATAAGCATGTATAGTAGGTTCTGATGTAAGACTTGTTGAGTACCTTTGTACTCATGTTTGCTTAATTACTGTTTTCAGACGACAACACCGCCCCCTCCGATGGGTTCTACGTAGACCTTGACGTCGACGAGTGACTAGCCACCCAGGTGGTGATCCTGGCCATGGAGGGCCCTATGTAGATAGATAGGCTTCGAGAAGCCTTCTTTCTTTCTAGAGTCTGTACTCAGACTAGTTGCTTCCGCATGTGCTTGTATGATTGTATGACTTGAGTGTCGGGTCATGTGACCCCTATCTGTATGAACATGTTATGTACGGCTCTCTGGAGCCTTTAAATAAAGTACTTGAGTTGTAGAGTTTTGTTGTGATGCCATGTTGTATGTACTCATATCGGGCATATTGTGTGTATGGTTGAAATGCTTGGTATGAGTGGGATCCGACAATCTAGTTGTTTATCCTTGGCAGCCTTTCTTATGGGGAAATGTAGTCTAGTGTTCCTCGAGCCATAGTAGTCCGCTACAGCCCGGTTCACCAGAGTCCTGCTAGCCCAACACTACTGTTCAGGACACTTGACTGGCCGGCATGTGTTTCACTTCGTTCCTATGTCTGTCCCTTCGAGAAAATGTCACACGGTGATATCCGGAGTCCTGTTAGCCCAGTGCTACAGCCCGGAATCACTCGCTGATGACCGACATGCTTGATGTGATTCATGTATGCCTGTCTCCATAGGTCTGTGCCGCTTTGGGTTCATGACTAGCCATGTCGGCCCGGATTCTCTGTCATATGGATGCTAGCGACACTATCATATACGTGAGCCAAAAGGCGCAAACGGTCCCGGGCCATGGTAAGGCGACACCCGTGGGATACCGTGCGTGAGGCCGCAAAGTGATATGAGGTGTTACTGGCTAGATCGATGTGACTTAGAATCGGGGTCCTGACAGCGTTGGTATCAGAGCCGGACTGCCTGTAGGTTCGTTGAGCCAAACTGGTCGATGTCGAGTCTAGAAATGCTTTAGTTATATGTAGGGGAATTTATTGTGGGAGGGAACGTAAGGCTCTTTTACTCCTTTACCCTATGCCCTCTGATATGAGTCATTCTCTTCTCATTCAATGTGGGATAAGGACTAGGCTCTCTCCCTCTATCAGGTTCACGTGTTACTAATCCGTAGTAGCTTATAGGATTGTTGTTACAAGTCCCAATTCAGTTTCTACTATTCTTAGTATGTTGCTAATTGGATCAGAACCTTGATATGATGTTGTTGAGTGGTATTGCGAACTGTTGTGGATGTCTCAAATCTTTTTCTGAGCATTTACAGCTGTTATGCTGTCCAATTTTCCCTAGAAATTCTGATGTCTTTGCATTGTGGTTGTGCTTTCAGATGTCCAACCGTGTTCAAAACCAAGTGGTTCGCCTGACCCGGTGCCTCGACGTGCCCGGTCATACTGCTATGTTAGTCCGGGTAATGATCGAGACGGGTTATCGTTGGTATCCCGAATACACCGTCGAAGAGCAATTCCGAGACTTTAATCAAAGCCAATATTTCTGCACCGTCAGGATATTTCCTTCTTATCCTGGATCTACCGAGCCCCTTCACTGTTCCTATGGACTCGGGGTTACTGTTGAGATGGCTGTGCAGGATGCTGCCTATTCCATGATGACCATCATGCGAGTCCGGACTGGCCTGCTTCGGAACACCGACTTCCGTTACATGCTAGCTTCACTTCCGGGAGCGCAAGGGTATCTTCAGGCTATCTATGCTGACTCCACTCAGGAGGACTCATTAACTCGTACCACTGCCGAGATGCTCGAAGATAAGGACCGAGAGAATCGGGCCTTGAGGCTGGAGCTTTTCAATACCCGTGCTGATCATTGGGCCACATTGACTCGGTTTGCACCTGTGGTGCAAGCTGGATGTATGGATACAAGGGATCTGTATCCTATGAGATCTGCTTTGCCAGACATGGTGGATTGGCGTGATGTGGGAGGCATCACCCCACCCCGTGGTCCCCGCAGGCCACCATTTGTTGGTCCAAGACCTCATCCTAGCCCCTTTGGTCCACAGGCTCCTCAGGACCGTATGTTCCCGGATGGTCATGTTGAACTTTGAGGCTATGGAGGTGACCTCTATGAGGACTACTACGGAGCTGTCTGAGTTAGTAGTAGTATCACTAGTATTGTAGTAGTTGTATCTCCCCTGTCCTGCGTGACTTGTGGAATATGACTTTGTGTGTAATCAATTCCGGAGGTGTAGACAAATAATGTATAGGAGCTTGGGATGCCTCTGATGAGATGTAACGTCTTTTATCATAGTTGTACTGTAGCCTGGGCTTGTACTAAACTATGTATGATGTGTATGACCGTTGGTATATATATGGCAGTTTTATATTACCATGACATACGGATGAACATCTCTGCATTCCGTGTTATCCATTACATTCACTTCCTTGCTAAGTTTGTGCCATCATTTTCTAAACCGTTGTCTTGTTTTCTCCTAGGATGGTCAACACCTGCAGCAACCCTGCTGCCTCGGAGCAGGGGAAGCCAGTGCAGCTAGGGGTGAAAATCTGCCTCAACCGCCTTCTCTGGCCGAAGTAATGCTGGAGGCGGAAAGAAACAAGCGTGAGACTAACCTTCTGCTAGAGCGGATTGAGCAGAACACTGCACGCCACCCGCGAAATGACTTGGTGTCAATCAATGACTTTATCAAGCTGTACCCACCAAAGTTTAACCATTCTGTTGAACCCCTCGACGCGGATGACTGGCTTCGCAACATTACCCACAAGCTACATTCTGCCCATGTAGCCGAAGCCGACAAGGTTACTTACGCTGCCTACCACCTCGAAGGCCCTGCTAGCCATTGGTGGGAGAATTTTGAAGCTATGCGCCCGGTCGACCAAATTACTACTTGGGCTGAATTCAGTGAGGCTTTCCGTGAGCATCACATTCCGAAAGGTCTCATGGATCGCAAGAGGGAGGAGTTCTGCAATTTCACCCAAGGAAGACTGACTGTGGATGCATATAGTCGTAAATTTGGGAATTTGGCACGCTATGCCCCTGAAGAGGTATCTACTGACGCTAAGAAGCAGGCAAGGTTCCGTAAGGGACTTAGCCCTGAGCTTCGCCGCGATCTTCGTCTGCACGAGTGCACCTCCTTTCAGAAGTTGGTCAATAAAGCCATCAGTGCTGAGATAGGCCAGACTGATTATGACGCTTCACGCAAGCACTCCCGTGATTTTGGCTCTTCATCCGGCTCTGGATCTCAGAAGCGCCGGGTGTGGATTCCAAGCACGGCACTGCCACCCAGGTTCATCCCGAGGCCATCCTTTGAGGCGCCTCGTCCCAACCAGCAATTTGCACCGCCCAAGCCCTATGGTGGCCCCGCTGCTAATGCTGCTCCACGCCCCAATGTGGTGACATGTTTCAAGTGTGGAGAGCCGGGTCACTATAGCCGAGAGTGTCCCCAGAACAACAACCCCACTCAAACTGGAAAGTCCGTTGGCCGTGGTAAGCCCGCAGGAAAGACACTCTACGCCAAGCCGGCCATTACTGCACGTGGCCATGTCAACTATGTTTCAGCCGAGGAGGCTCATGAGGATCCCAACGTCGTCCTTGGTACGCTCCTTGTTAACTGCCATCCGGCATCTGTTCTTTTCGATACTGGAGCATCTCATTCATTCATATCCGAGAACTATGCTCGATTGCACAACATGACATTCTGTGACATGCCCTCTACCATGGAAATTCAAACTCCTGGCTCTAGATGGCAAACTTCTAGAGTAAGCCATGTGAAAGAAATTCTTGTCGATAGACTTGTCTTCCTTGCATCCTTAATAGCTCTCAAGTCCTCGGACATAAACATCATCTTGGGTATGGACTGGATGTCAGCTCATTATGCTAAGATCGATTGTGCCACTAGAACCGTTCAACTTACTCACCCATCGGGCAAGACAGTCAATGTCTTAACTCGAGTGGCCAAGCGCCAGCTTTACTCCTTAAATGCCAACCCCTTCCAGACCTTGAGGATGTTCTGGTAGTCCGAGACTTTCCAGATGTCTTTCCAGAAGAACTGCCAGGTGTTCCACCTGACAGGGATGTTGAGTTTGTGATAGACCTTGTTCCAGGAACCGTTCCAATTTCTAGAAGACCCTACAAGATGGCACCCTTAGAAGTAGCCGAGATTAAGAACCAACTCGATGAGTCCTTGAAAAATGGTTTTATCCGTCCTAGTTCCTCTCCTTGGGCTTGCCCCGTCCTCTTCGTTAAGAAGAAGGATGGAACGGATCGAATGGTTGTGGATTACCGACCTGTCAATTTGGTCACCATCAAGAACAAATATCCGCTTCCCAGTATCAACGATCTGTATGATCAGCTTGCTGGATCCTCAATCTTTTCCAAGATGGATTTGAGGTTGGGCTACCATCAAATCAAAATCAGAAACAGGGACATTCCCAAAACGGCCTTTGTTACTCGTTATGGCCAATACGAGTACACCGTTATGTCCTTCGGTTTAACCAATGCCCCAGCCACCTTCTCCCGGTTAATGAACTCGGTTTTCATGGAGTACTTGGATAAATTCGTAGTAATATACCTCGATGACATACTCATCTACTCCAAGAATGAAGAGGAACATGCCGAACATCTAAGGCTGGTATTGATGAAACTTCGAGAGCATCGCCTTTATGCCAAATTCTCCAAGTGTGAATTTTGGTTGCCAAAAGTGACCTATCTAGGCCATGTAATCTCTGGTAAGGGTATTGCTGTCAATCCTGGGCGAGTTCAAGCCGTCCTTGATTGGACTCCACCTGAGACGGTCAAGCAAATTTGGAGCTTCCTTGGCTTAGCGAGCTATTGCCGCCGCTTCGTCGAGAATTTCTCCAAGGTTGCTAAACCTCTAACTGAACTCCTCAAGAAAGATAAAAATTTCGAGTGGACTCCACGGTGCGAGTTCAATTTTCAGGAACTGAAAAGACGCCTGACATCTGCTCCCGTACTGGTACCACCAGATTTCTCCAAGGACTTTATTATCTATTGCGACGCCTCGCGACAAGGACTAGGTTGCATACTCATGCAAGATCATCAGGTAATTGTCTATGCTTCACGGCAATTACATCCACATGAGGAAAATTATCCCACACATGATCTTGAGCTTGCAGCTATAGTCCATGCACTTAAAACTTGGCGACATTACCTTCTCGGTAATCGTTGCGAGATCTTCACCGACCACCAAAGTTTGAGTATATCTTCACCCAACTAGATTTGAATCTCAGGCAAAGACGTTGGGTTGAGTTGATCTCGGATTACGACTTAGGAATAACTTACACCCCGGGCAAAGCCAATGTCATGGCTGATGCGCTAAGCCATAAGTCCTATTGTAACAACCTGATGTTACAACAAAGTCAACCACTTCTCCATGAGGAATTTCGTAAGCTAAATCTTCACATTGTTCCTCGAGGATTCCTATCCACCCTGGTGGCGAAACCTACCCTTACGGATCAGATCATCAAAGCACAGAAGGTAGATCCGGGAATCTCCCGTATTAAGAGAAACATTAAGAAAGGGGTCACGAATTGTTTCTCCATTGATGATCAAGGTGTCGTATACTTTGGAAATCGCCTAGTGGTTCCAAAGGCACGAAACCTGAGGTGGTTGATCCTTAAGGAAGCTCATGAATTCCCTCTCACCATTCATCCCAGTAGTACCAAAATGTATCAAGACCTACGCCAGAGGTTTTGGTGGACTAGGATGAAGAGAGAAACCGCTCAATACATTGCTAATTGCGACGTTTGTTGTCGTGTTAAAGCAGAGCATCAACGGCCTGCTGGCACCCTTCAACCTTTGGCTATTCCCGAGTGGAAATGGGATAAAATTAGTATGGATTTCATCACTAGGTTTCCCAGGACCAAGAGAGGGAATAATGCCATCTTCGTCGTGATCGACCGACTTTCCAAAGTAGCCCATTTCCTACCTGTTCGTGAGAGTATCACCGCTAGCCAGCTAGCCGATTTATACATCTCCCGAATAGTGTCTCTTCATGGTGTCCCATTGGAAATTAACTCAGACCGTGGGAGTCTCTTCACCTCTCGATTTTGGGAAAGTTTCCAAAATGCTATGGGAACTCGTCTCTCTTTTAGTACCGCCTTCCATCCTCAATCAAGTGGTCAAGTAGAACGAGTTAATCAAATTCTGGAAGATATGCTCCGAGCTTCTGTTATCTCGTTCGGAATGAGTTGGGAGAATTGCCTCCCATTCGCGGAGTTTGCTTATAACAATAGTTATCAAGCTAGCTTAGGCAAGGCTCCTTTCGAAGTTCTCTATGGACGAAAATGTCGAACGCCTCTTAACTGGTCAAAAACCGGGGAAAGACAACTCTTTGGCCCGGATATGATTCAGGAAGTAGAAGAGCAGGTTCGCGTTATTCGTGAGAAATTGAAAACAGCCCAATCTCGTCAAAAGAGTCAATATGATCGTAAACATAAGCCTATGACTTATGAAGTCGACGAGAAGGCTTACCTTCGGGTTACTCCGTTAAAGGGAACCCATAGTTTCGGTATCAAAGGCAAATTGGCTCCTCGTTACATTGGACCCTTTTGCATTCTTTCCAAACAAGGAGAAGTTGCCTACCAATTGGAACTACCTTTGCATCTTTCCAGAGTTCACGATGTCTTCCACGTTTCACAACTCAGGCGTTGCTTCGCGGATCCTATCCGTGGAGTGGACCACGAAACGCTTGATCTACAAGATAACCTCTCCTATCGGAAATATCCCGTTCGTATCCTTGATCAAGCCGAGCGTACCACTCGACGTCATAATATCAAGTTTCTCAAGGTTCAATGGTCACACCATTCCGAGAAAGAAGCCACTTGGGAAAGGGACGATCGTCTTCGACTCGAGTACCCCACCTTCTTCCCAGAGGATCCTAAATCTCGGGACAAGATTCTTTTGAGTGGGGGTGAGTTGTCACACCCTAGCTAGTTCAAGCATTAGAGTGTGCATCATGTTTAAATTCCTCTTAAATTTGAAATGGGGAAGGCAGAAACCCCCAACACCCCCCTGGAAACAACTAGGGTTTACTAAAATTATTTTCAATGAACCTGAAATGCCCTTCTAAAAAGTTCACCCTCTTTGTCTTGGGTTAGAACCTCTGGCAAAATTGGTGCACAATTTTCTAGGTCAACAGAAGGTCATTGAATTAAATCATAAGTATTTGAATTTGGGCATTTAAATGCTATAAAATAATTTAAATGCTCAAATAATTCTGGAAATAAATGTTTGCTGTTGGATATATTCTAACCAGAGCCCACAATTATTTTCAGGATTTTTGGAAATGTTTTAGTATTTTTAATAAAGCCCAACAGTTGCAGTTAAATAGAAAAACAGAAACAATCAGAAAAAAAGAGAGAGAGGGAAGCCACCTGGGCCTTACCTGTGCTGGCCCAGCCCACCTGGCTCGGCCCAGCCGACTGGCTTGCCAGTCGTCATCCTCCTCCCGCCAGAAGGACGAGGAGCGCATACCCGGCACCCGCGACCACACGCCGGCCACCTCCTGCTTCTGCCGACGCCCAGGAGACGTCCAGGGATGCCACACGACCCCCACGCCCCCCTCTCATCCTCCCTCACTCTCCCCCTCGTCTCCCTCACCCTCTCCCGCGATGGTCAAGCGCGAGCCTCGCTGCCGTTCGCTGTAGACGCCACCAGAGCCACCCCCTCGCCCCTCCAACGAGCCCAATAGCTCTGCCTCGTCGCCCTGGACCTCTCCGCTGACCCACGCGACTCCAAACACCGCCGAACGCCGTCTTCACCCTCGTCTTCAACCTCGGGCACCCGAGCCATGTCCGGTCGATTTGCCGCCGCCAGGACCTCCTCGAGCTCACTGACCCCCTCTCCGACCCCGCTGTGAGCTCCTCTTCCTCTTCCCCTAGCTCCCATGCTCGTTTAGCCTCTGTAGTCGCCACTTCCACCGCACCCGAAAGCTCCCCGCCGCCGGCCATGGTGTCGTCGTGGCTAGAGCCACAGTGGCTCGAAGCCAAGCTCACCGTTGTGCTCAGCGCAGCACCAGGAGCCTGTAGCCACCACCAGCTCCTTCTCCCGTGCACCGTAGCGTCGAACCCAACCCCGTCCGAACTCCGGCCGCCGCTACGAGCTCGATTCCGGCGAGCTCGCTCCACCCGAGCTCCTCCCACTTGCCCCACTAGATGCGCGCGAGCCCCAGCTACGTGTAGGACCAAACCGTGGTCGATTTGGTCGCCTGTGGGCGATTTCCGAAGCCCTCCGCCGTCTTGGCCTCGCCGGCGACTCAACGCTGGCGGGATTAGCCCCGTTGACCAGGGGTTTGACCCCAGTTTGACTCCCCTGAGTCAATGACAAGTGGGCCCCCTCTGCTAACTAAATCAAATTAGTCTTAACTAAAAATAATTAGTTAAATTAACTACTGACACGCGGGACCCACCGGTCAGGTTTGACCTGGACGTCCCCGTTGACCACTGACATCACACTGATGTAATGCTGACGCAGTAATTAAATTACTGGAATTATTCTTATACAGGAAATTCCAGAAAATAATCAAAACTTCTAAAAATCATAGAAAATCAACCATAGCTCCAAATGTAAAGATTTATATATGAAAAATGATCAGAAAAATTCAATCTATCCATCTGTAATGGTTTCATGCATGACAAAACAAGTTAACCTTTCTGTTTAAGCAGAATAAGGTAATGCACTAATGTGGCTATGTTAAATGAACTAACATTTGAACCTTTGGTTCAAATAAGCACATTCCTTTCTGTTATAGCTTGCATTAGGCCAAGACACATTCATATTGCCATGTCATAGCATGCATCATATTGTTGCATGTTGTCATGTGTTGATTGTGTTTCGATGTGTTCTTCGTGGTAGGTTCTGCCTCCGAGGATATTCACGAGTATCCAACTGAAGGGCAGTATCCCACTAACACTCCATCAGGCAAGCAACCCATTGATCATTCCGATACAAACCCATGTTCTCGCTTCTGCTCTTGTTTACTGCATTAAGACAACGCAATTCAAACTGCTGTGTGCTACGGTAGCTGAACCCTTATCCTCTGCATGACCTGTCATTGCCACAGTAACTAGATGAAACCCACTAGCATGTGTAGGAGTTGATTGAGCCATGTATGTGATTCCTACCTTGCTATGCCTGCTATGCTTAGAGTTGTGTCACGTCTGGTTCATCTAGGTGATGGGCTAGAGTGAAATGCTTATGCCGGTAATGTGAGGGATGTGTTGAACATGTTTCGGTAAAAGTATCGATGAGAGGCCATGTAGGAGTACGTGGTGGCTTGTTTCATTGAGGCCATCCATAAGAACTAAGATCTGTATGTGTGATTTAAGATGCAGTTACTACCGTACATTGGGCCCGAAACCAATGGACCCTCTCGGCTTCTTAATCACCCTAGTACTCTGTCCAGGAGTTGCAAATAGTTTCTAGTGTTTGTAGGTTATGTGTTGGCGGCCGTGCGTAGCGCTGACCCTAGGGGTGGGCTATGTTGCGGTAGATACACCGTGGCCGGGTATGCCGGGCGCCCGTTAGGCGTCTCGGGACCCTGTTCACATCGTTCGGGGCCGTATGTGGAAACCTCGGCCGGACTCCCTGCGGATGGAACCTGGATAGGCGATAAACCTGGACTAGACACTTAAGTGTTTAGGTAGGCCATGGCCGACACCCTCGCTGGGCTTCCGCTTGAAGGTTGCCGAGTACATGTCGTGTAAACGGCGGTAAGTGGTGAAAGCGTGTATGAAGAAGTACACCCCTGCAGGGTATAAAACTATTCGAATAGTCGCGTCCGCGGTAAAGGACTACTTGGTTGCCTATACAGTTCATAGACAAGTTAATGGATACTACTAAAAGACTCAAGATAAGTGTGAGTACCGAGGATGGCCCTCTCGTAGGATGACGAGGGAGGATCCCCGGTGGAGTATTGTGTTGGTGAGTAGTGGACTTGTGTGCGAAAACTATTCTACTAGTGAAGTTCCGTAGGATAGCTTAGCCAAGAGTCAAAGCTGGCTTGCTGCATTAACCCCACAACCTTCTTGAGAATAAGCATGTATAGTAGGTTCTGATGTAAGACTTGTTGAGTACCTTTGTACTCATGTTTGCTTAATTATTGTTTTCAGACGACAACACCGCCCCCTCCGATGGGTTCTACGTAGACCTTGACGTCGATGAGTGACTAGCCACCCAGGTGGTGATCCTGGCCATGGAGGGCCCTATGTAGATAGACAGGCTTCGAGAAGCCTTCTTTCTTTCTAGAGTCTGTACTCAGACTAGTTGCTTCCGCATGTGCTTGTATGATTGTATGACTTGAGTGTCGGGTCATGTGACCCCTATCTGTATGAACATGTTATGTACGGCTCTCTTGAGCCTTTAAATAAAGTACTTGAGTTGTAGAGTTTTGTTGTGATGCCATGTTGTATGTACTCATATCGGGCATATTGTGTGTATGATTGAAATGCTTGGTATGAGTGGGATCCGACAATCTAGTTGTTTATCCTTGGTAGCCTTTCTTATGGGGAAATGTAGTCTAGTGTTCCTCGAGCCATAGTAGTCCGCTACAGCCCGGTTCACCGGAGTCCTGCTAGCCCAGCACTACTGTTCAGGACACTTGACTGGCCGGCATGTGTTTCACTTCGTTCCTATGTCTGTCCCTTCGGGGAAATGTCACGCGGTGATATCCGGAGTCCTGTTAGCCCAGTGCTACAGCCCGGAATCACTCGCTGATGACCGACATGCTCGATGTGATTCATGTATGCCTATCTCCATAGGTTTGTGCCACTTTGGGTTCACGACTAGCCATGTCGGCCTGGGTTCTCTGTCATATGGATGCTAGCGACACTATCATATACGTGAGCCAAAAGGCGCAAACGGTCCCGGGCCATGGTAAGGCGACACCCATGGGATACCGTGCGTGAGGCCGCAAAGTGATATGAGGTGTTACTGGCTAGATTGATGTGACTTAGAATCGGGGTCCTGACAACCGGTATCACCTCATACCGCGTTAGGGCACCCCTAGCACCGCTACTTGCCATGTCATGCATCGCCATGCATTTGTTTGCATTATATTTATTATTTCTTCCCCCTCTTCTCTCACTAGACACCGAGACCGACGCCGCTGCTACCTAGTACGACTACGGAGTTGATGACCCTTCTCTCTTGCCAAAGCAACCAGGCAAGCCCCCCCTTGATCACCAGATATCACCTACTCTACTCTCTATACTGCTTGCATTAGAGTAGTGTAGCATGTTACTGCTTTCCGTTAATCCTATCCTGATGCATAGCCTGTCCTTGCTACTACTGTTGTTACCTTTGCCTGCAATCCTAATGCTTAGTATAGGATGCTAGTTTATCATCAGTGGCCCTACATTCTTGTCCGTCTGCCATGCTATACTATCGGGCCGTGATCACTCGGGAGGTGATCACGGGAATTTGCTATATACTTTATACATGATACATGTGATGACTAAAAGACGGGACGACTCATAGGAGTACCCGCAAGTGGATCTTTGTGGCGAAGCGACAGGGCAGGTTGAGACCACCTAGGAGAGAGGTGGGCCTGTCCCTAGTCGGCGTTCGCGGTTATTTCAAGATAACATGTTTAACAAGATCTTGGTATTGTTGGGGATCGTAGCAGAAATTTAAAATTTTCTACGCATCACCAAGATCAATCTATGGAGTAATCTAGCAACAAGGGGAAGGAGAGTGCATCTATATACCCTTGTAGATCGCTAAGCGGAAGCGTTCAAGTGAACGGGGTTGATGGAGTCGTACTCGTCGTGATCCAAATCACAGATGATCCTAGTGCCGAACGGACGGCACCTCCACGTTCAACACACGTACAGCCCGGTGACGTCTCCTACGCCTTGATCCAGCAAGGGGAGAAGGAGAGGTTGGGGAAGACTCCATCCAGCAGCACGACGGCATGGTGGTGAAGGAGGAGCATGGTAATCCTGCAGGGCTTCGCCAAGCACCGCGGGAGAAGAGGAGGACTTGGGAGAGGGGGAGGGCTGCGCCAGAACTTGGGTGCGGCTGCCCTCCCACCCTCCACATATATATAGGGGCAAGGGAGAGGGGGGCCGGCCCCCTCAGATCCAATCTGAGGAGGGGGCGGCGGCCAGGGGGGTTTCCTTGCCCCCCAAGGCAAGGGGGCGCCCCCCCTTTAGGGTTCCCCCAAACCCTAGGCGCATGGGCCCTAGGGGGAGGCGCCCAGCCCACTAAGGGGCTGGTCCCTCTCCACACACAGCCCATAGGGCCCTCCGGGGAAGGTGGACCCTCTCGGTGGACCCCCGGAACCCCTCCAGTGGTCCCGGTACAAAACCGGTAAACCCCTGAATTATTCCGGTGACCGTATGATGACTTCCCATATATAAATCTTTACCTCCGGACCATTTCGGAACTCCTTGTCATGTCCGGGATCTCATCCGGGACTCCGAACAACCTTCGGTAACCACATACTATTTCCCATAACAACTCTAGCGTCACCGAACCTTAAGTGTGTAGACCCTACGGGTTCGGGAACCATGCAGACATGACCGAGACAACTCTCCGGCCAATAACCAACAGCGGGATCTAGATACCCATGTTGGCTCCCACATGTTCCACGATGATCTCATCGGATGAACCACGATGTCGAGGATTCAATCAATCCCGTATACAATTCCCTTTGTCCAGCGGTATTGTACTTGCCCGAGATTCGATCGTCGGCATCCCGATACCTTGTTCAATCTCGTTACCGGCAAGTCTCTTTACTCGTTCCGTAACACATCATGTCGCGATCAACTCCTTGGTCACATTGTGCACATTATGATGATGTCCTACCGAGTGGGCCCAGAGATACCTCTCCGTTTACACGGAGTGACAAATCCCAGTTTCAATTCGTGCCAACCCAACAGACACTTTCGGAGATACCTGTAGTGTACCTTTATAGCCACCCAGTTACGTTGTGACTTTGGCACACCCAAAGCACTCCTACGGTATCCGAGAGTTGCACAATCTCATGGTCTAAGGAAATGATACTTGACATTAGAAAAGCTTTAGCATACGAACTACACGATCTTGTGCTAGGCTTAGGATTGGGTCTTGTCCATCACATCATTCTCCTAACGATGTGATCCCGTTATCAACGACATCCAGTGTCCATGGTCAGGAAACCGTAACCATCTATTGATCAACGAGCTAGTCAACTAGAGGCTTACTAGGGACATGGTGTTGTCTATGTATCCACACATGTATCTGAGTTTCCTATCAATACAATTCTAGCATGGATAATAAACGATTATCATGAACAATGAAATATAATATAATAGTAACCAATTTATTATTGCCTCTAGGGCATATTTCCAACAGTCTCCCACTTGCACTAGAGTCAATAATCTAGTTCACATCGCCATGTGATTAACACTCACAGGTCACATCGCCATGTGACCAACATCCAAGAGTCTACTAGACTCAATGATCTAGTTCACATCACTATGTGATAAACACTCAAAGAGTTCTGGGTTTGATCATGTTATGCTTGTGAGAGAGGTTGTACTCAATGGGTCTTGCCATATTCAGATCCCTATGTATTTTGCAAAACTTTATATCGTAGATGCTGCTACCATGTTCCACTTGGAGCTATTCCAAATTATTGCTCCATTATACGTATCCGGTATCTCTAGTCAGAGCTATCTGGATAGGTGTTAAGCTTGCATCGACGTAACTCTTTATGTCGAACTCTTTATCACCTCCATAACCAAGAAACATTTCCTTATTCCTCTAAGGATAATTTTGACTGCTATCTGGTGATCTACTCCTAGATCACCTTTGTACCCTCTTGCCAGACATGTGGCAGGGCACACATCAGGTGCGGTACTTAGCATGGCATACCGTATAGAGCCTATGACAAAAGCATAGGGGACGACCTTCGTCCTTCCTCTTTCTTCTGCCGTGTTCAAGCTTTGAGTCTTACTCAACTTCACACCTTACAACTCAGGTAAGAACCCCTTCTTTGACTGATCTATTTTGAACTCCTTCAAAAACATGTCAAGGTGTGCGTTCTTTAAAAGTATCATCAGGCGTCTTGATCTATCTCTATAGATCTTGATGCCCAATTTGTAAGAAGCTTTATCCAGGTCTTCCTTTGAAAAACACTCTTCAAACAACCGTTTATGCTTTCCAGAAATTCTACATTATTTTGAATCAGCAATATGTCATCCACATATACTTATCAGAAATGTTGTAGTGCTCCCACTCACTTTCTTGTAAATACAAGTTTCTAGCAAACATTGTATAAACCTAAAAGCTTTGATCACTCCATCAAAACATATATTCCGATTCCGAGATGCTTGCTCTAGTCCATAGAAGGATTGCTGGAGCTAGCATACCTTTTAGCATCCTTAGGATCGACAAAACCTTTTATTGTATCACATACAACTTTTCTTACGAAAACTGGTAAGAAACTTGTTTTGACATCCATCTGTAAGATTTCATAATCAAAAAATACAGCTAATGCTAACATGATTCAGACGGACTTAAGCATCGCTACGGGTGAGAAATTCTCATCGTAGTCAACTCCTTGAACTTGTGAAAAGACTCTTTCCCACAAGTCGAGCTTCATAGACGGTAACATTATCGCCCACGCCCGTCTTCTTCTTAAAGACCCATTTATCTCAATGGCTTGCCGATCGTCGGGCAAGTCCACCAAAGTCCATACTTTGTTCTGGTATAGGGATCCTATCTCGGATTTCATGGCTTCTAACCATTTGTCAGAATGCGGGCCCACCATCGCTTCTCCATAGCTCGTAGGTTCATTGTTGTCTAACAACATGATATCTAAGACAGGATTACCGTACCACTTAGGAGTAGTACATATCATTGTCGACCTACGAGGTTCGATAGCAACTTGATCCGAAGCTTCATGATCACTATCATTAACTTCCTATTCAACAGACATAGGCGCCATAGAAAACATCTTTTTGTGTTGCGTCACTCTCTGGTTGAAGTAAAGGTTCGACAACCTCATCAAGTTCTATCTTCCTCCCACTCAATTCTTTTGAGAGAAACTCCTTCTCGAGAAAGGACCCGTTCTTAGCGACAAACAATTTGCCCTCGGATCTGAGATAGAAGGTGTACCCAACTGTCACCTTTGGGTATCCTATGAAGATGTGTTTGTCCGCTTTGGGTTCGAGCTTCTCCGGCTGAAGTCTTAAGCATCGCAGCCCCAAACATTAAGAAACAACAACTTTGGTTTCTTGCCAAACCAATGTTCATACGACATCGTCTCAACGGACTTAGGTGGTGTCCTATCTAAAGTGAATGCAGATGTCTCTAACGCATAACCTCAAAATGAAAATGGTAGATTGATAAGAGACATCATAGATCGCACCATATCTCATAGTGTTCGATTACGACGTTCGGACACACCATTTACCTTGTGGTGTTCCAGGTGGCTTCAACTGTGAAACAATTCCACAATGTCTTAAGTGATTGCCAAACTCATAACTCAGAAAATCCCCTTTTGATCAGATCATAGGAACATGATCTTATTGTTATGATGATTCTTAACTTCACTCTAAAATCGCTTGAACTTTTTCAAACGTTTCAGACTTGTGCTTCATTAAGTAGATATACCTATATCTACCCAAATCGTCAGTGAAGATGAGAAAATAGCGATATCCACCGCACGCTTCAATTCTCATTGGATCACACGCATCAGCATGTATGATTTCCAACAAGTCACTTGCCTGTTTCATTGTACCTGAAAACGGGGTCTTAGTCAACCTGCACATGAGGCATGGCTCGCATGTGTCAAGCGATTCAAAATCAAGTGACTCCAAACATCCATCGATATGGAGTTTCTTCATGCATCTTACGCCAATATGACCTAAGCGGCAGTGCCACGAGAAAGTGGTACTATCATTATTAACTCTACATCTTTTGGCGTGAACATGTGTATTACCACGACCGAGATTCAATGAACCATTCACATAGGGTGCATGACCATGAAAGGTATCATTCATGTAAACAGAATAACCATTATTCTCTAACTTAAATGAATGACCGTATTGCAATGAACATGATCTAATCATATTCATGCTCAACGTAGACACCTGACAACATTTATCTAGGTTCAATACTAATCCCGAAGGCAGATGGAGCGTGCGATGGTGATCTCATCAACTTTGGAAACACTTCCAACACACATCGTCACCTCGCCCTTAGCCAGTCTTCGTTTAGTCCGTAGCTTTTGCTTCAAGTCACCAATAATAGTAACTGAACCGGTATCCAATACCCAGGTGCTGCCAGGAATACAAGTGAGGTACACATTAATAACACGTATATACTTTGAAGTTGCCAGCCTTCTTATCTACCATGCATTTGGGGTAATTCCGCTACCAGTGACCGTTCCCCTTACAATAGAAGCACTTAGTCTCGGGTTTGGGTTCAACCTTGGATTCCTTCATTGGAGCGGTAACTGGTTTGCCATCCATGAAGTTTCCCTTCTAGCCCTTGCCCTTCTTGAAACCAGTGGTCTTGTTAAGCCATCAACACTTGATGCTCCTTCTTGATTTCTACCTTTTGCGGTCTTAAGCATCGCGAACAGCTCCGGGATCAATTCCATCCCTTGCATGTCATAGTTCATCACGAAGATCTAGTAGCTTAGTGATAGTGGCTAGAGAACTCTATCAATCACTATCTTATCTGGAAGTTTAACTCCCACTGCTTTAAGTGATTGTAGCACCCAGACATTCTGAGCACATGCTCACTAGCTGAGCTATTCTCCTCCATCTTGTTGGCAAAAGAACTTGTCAGAGGTCTCACACCTCTCAACACGGGCATGAGCCTAAAATCCCAATTTCAGCTCTTGGAACATCTCATATGTTCTATGGCGTTCAAAACGTCATTGCAATCTCGATTCTAAGCCGTAAAGTATGGTGCACTAAACTATCACGTAGTCATCAGGATGTGTCTGTCAGGTGTTCACAACATCCACAAACGACGTTGTAGGGGTTTGCACATCGAGCGGTGCATCAAAGACGTAAGCCTTCTGTGTAGCAGTGAGGACATTCCTCGGACTACGGACCTAGTCCGCATCATTGCTTACAATATCTTTCAACTTAATCTTTCTCTAGGAACGTATTGAAACAAGGAGCTACAACGTGAGCTATTTATCTACAACATATGTGCAAAGACAATTTAGACTATGTTCATGATAATTAAGTTCATCTAATCAAATTATTTAATGAACTCCCACTCAGATAGACATCCCTCTAGTCATCTAAGTGAAACATGATCCGAGTCAACTAGGCTGTGTCAACTAGGCCGTGCCCGATCATCACGTGAGACGGACTAGTCAACATCGGTGGACATCTTCATGTTGATCGTATCTTCTATACGACTCATGCTCGACCTTTCAGTCTTTCGTGTTCCGAGGCCATGTCTGTACATGCTAGGCTCGTCAAGTCAACCTAAGTGTATTGCGTGTGTAAATCTGGCTTACACCCATTGTATTTGAACGTTAGAATCTATCACACCCGATCATCACGTGGTGCTTTGAAACGACGAACCTTCGCAACGGTGCATAGTTAGGGGGAACACTTTTCTTGAAATTTTAGAGAGGGATCATCTTATTTAAGCTACCATCGTTCTAAGCAAATAAGATGTAAAACATGATAAACATCACATGCAATCAAATAGTGACATGATATGGCCAATATCACTTTGCTCCTTTTGATCTCCATCTTCGAGGCTCCATGATCATCATTGTCACCGGCATGACACCATGATCTCCATCATCGTGTCTTCTTGAAGTTGTCTCGTCATCTATTACTTCTACTACTACGGCTAACGCTTTAGCAATAAAGTAAAGTAATTACATGACATTTATGTTGACACGCAGGTCATAAATAAATTAAGACAACTCCTATGGCTCCTGCCGGTTGTCATACTCATCGACATGCAAGTCGTGATTCCTATTACAAGAACATGATCAGTCTCATACATCACATATATCATTCATCACATCCTTTTGGCCATATCACATCACAAGGCATATGCTGCAAAAACAAGTTAGACGTCCTCTAATTGTTGTTGCAAGTTTTTATGTGGCCACTATAGGTTTCTAGCAAGAACGTTTCTTACCTACGCCAAAATCACAACGTGATATGCCAATTTCTATTTACCCTTCATAAGGACCCTTTTCATCGAATCCCATCTGACTAAAGTGGGAGAGACAGACACCCGCTAGCCACCTTATGCAACTAGTGCATGTCAGTCGGTGGAACCAGTCTCACGTAAGCATACGTGTAAGGTCGTCCGGGCCGCTTCATCCCACGATGCTGCCGAATCAAGATAAGACTAGTAACGGCAAGTAAATTGACAATATCGACGCCCACAACTGCTTTGTGTTCTACTCGTGCATAGAAACTACGCATAGACCTAGCTCATGATGCCACTATTGGGGATCATAGCAGAAATTTAAAATTTTCTATGCATCACCAAGATCAATCTATGGAGTAATCTAGCAACGAGGGGAAGGAGAGTGCATCTACATACCCTTGTAGATCGCTAAGCGGAAGCGTTCAAGTGAACAGGGTTGATGGATCGTACTCGTCGTGATCCAAATCACCGATGATCCTAGTGCCGAACGGAAGGCACCTCCACGTTCAACACACGTACAGCCCGGTGACATCTCCTACGCCTTGTGTAACACCCCGGATGTAACTTTCCCAATTTGTACTCCAACTCTTGCCGTTTCCGGCGTTTAGTTATTTTATTTTCTCAGGTTCGGGTTTTTGTCTCCCTGTGTTGTTATCGTTGTCATGCATCTCATATCATGTCATCATGTGCATAGCATTTGCATACGTGTTTCATCTCATGCATTCGAGCATTTTCCCCGTTGTCCGTTTTGCATTCCGGCGCTTCGTTCTCCTCCGGTGGCCATTTCTACCTTTCTTTCGTGTGTGGGGACTAAACATTTTCGGATTGGACCGAGACTTGCCAAGAGGCCTTGGTTTACTACCGGTAGACCGCCTATCAAGTTTCGTATCATTTGGACTTCGTTTGATATTCCAACGGTTAACCGAGGGACCGAAGAGGCCTCGTGTGTGTTGCAGCCTAACACCCCTCCAATTTGGCCCAAAACCCACCTAAACCTGCTCCATCATCTAGAGCGTTCGATCACGATCGTGTGGCCTAAAACTGCACCTCATTTGGACTCTCCTAGCTTCCTCTATGCCTATATATAGACCCCTTCCCCGAAATCCGGATCCCCCTCGTCCCTAACCCTAAAATCCCAGATCCGCCGCCGCCGGACACATCCGGATGGTGCCGGACACGTCCGACCTGCCCCCGCCGCCGCCACGTGGCGCTCCGCCACTCGTCCGCCGCCTCGCCCCACATCTCCGCCGGCCCGCGAGGCCCAGGCCGGGCCCTCCCGTCGCCCGACCGGGCCCGAGCCGCCATCTGCCGCCCGCCGCCCTTCTCCTCCAAGTCCGGCGCCGCGCTCCGCCCGGCCGGACCGCGCCGCCATCGCCGGCGTCCGCCTCCGCCGCGCCGCCGCGCCATCGCCGCCCGGGCCTGCGCCCCTCGCCGCCCTCGATTCCCGCGCCCGGCCGCACCTCCCCGGTTCTCCAAGTCCGGCCACCACCTCCGTCCACTCCGGTGAAGATCCGGCCACCGTACTCGCCCTCCTCGGCTTCCGTGCCGCCGTGCTACAGTGTTTTTCGCCGGATCCAGATCCGGTGAACAGTAAACCCTAGGTTGTTTTTTTCTTCTAAGTCCCGAAAATTCCAGATTCATGTGCCCATGTTCGTCGTGCCGTAATTTTGCATCCGTAGCTCCGATGCATGCATATAGCATATCAAAATGTTCACCTCAGAGAGTGCATCATTTCATTCCATTGCATCATTTTCATTTGAGCTCATCTTGATGCCCGAAATGCTGTTAGAAGATGGCTACTTGAGTTAATTGTCAGATCTGCTACTCCATTTAAGTTTTTGTCATTTTTGCCATGATTAATGTGTGCATGATATGCCCTGATGTTCTACATATGTTTTGTTAAGGGTTTTGTCATCTTTCCAGAGGTGTAACCCATGTATTTTTGTGATGTGTGTGGTGACTAGCACAAGCTTGCAAAGTGGTGCACTTGTTAATTCTGATTTCAGGGACTTAGCATTTCCACTAAGTCCTTGAGCTGTTTATCTCATGTTGCCATATGTTAATGTTGTTTCCTAGCGATCCGTGCCTCTTTTGAGGATGATCAGTAAGGATGTTTTGTTAATATTGTAGTGCTCTATCCATCCATGTCTTTGTTTGCAATTATGGAGCACCCTAGCTTGAGTCAATAGAGCTCTACTTTTGCTACTTTGTGAGTCTGGGCAGATTGTCAACTTGTTTGCAATTTTGCCGATGATGTTGTAGTTGATCCGTGTATGCTATGCTATTGTTCTTGCCATGTGTAGCTTGCATTTTGTGTGTTCTTGATGTATGTATTCTTAGCTTATCATGACTTGCTCCGTATTGAGTGCATCGAGCTCGTAAACATGCCTACTTGATATCTGTTTTCAGCATGCTCCAGTTTTCACTAAGTCTGAGAACTGATTATGTTTTTGCCATGTTCACATGCTTGCAATTGTATTTTCTGATCCCTTTTGGCTCAAGGTCACTAAGGGACTTTTGTTAAGCTCTTTGAGTAGCTCCATGCCATGCTTTACTTTGCCACATTCAGGTCCTATAGCATATAGTTTTGTTGCTCCGAAGACTGCTACCTGATCTGAAATTCCAGACAAGTGTTAATTTCACTAAAAGTCTGAAATCTGTTTGCCATATGCATTTTTGCCATGTTTGTTTGGACCTGTTAATAGATGAATTGGCCGTAGCTCAGTGCTAGACTTTTGTTAAGCATCTTGAATGCATCCCTTCCATGTATTTTGTTGCCATGTTTGGGTACTGTAGCATGTTCATCTCATTGCATTTAGATGGCTACTTGCTGTAATTCGCAGACCGGTGTCATATTTGAATCGCTTGCCATTTCCAAACCGTAACTCCGATTCCGGTGTTCTTTATATCGTTTTCAGGTGATTTCATCTCATCTTTCCAGTGGCATGCTTGGATTTCCAAGTTGATGCCAGGTTCATGCATTCCCCGTCACATCTTGCATATGCATCCCGCATCGCATCCCGCATAGCATATCATCCTTGCATCATCTTGTTTGGTCCTTGCACGTGGTTGATTGTGTCCTTGTTGCTTGTTTGTCTTGTTTGGGTAGAGCCGGGAGACGAGTTCGCTAACGAGGAGCCTGTTGAGTTTGCTTTCGAGGATCCAGTCAACTCTAACAACTGTGCAGGCAAGATGATCATACCCTCGAAATCACTACTATCTTTGCTATGCTAGATTGCTCGCTCTTTTGCTATGACCAATGCTACGATGCCTACCACTTGCTTTCAAGCCTCCCAAATTGCCATGTCAAACCTCTAACTCACCATGTCTTAGCAACCCGTTGATTGGCTATGTTACCGCTTTGCTCAGCCCCTCTTATAGCGTTGCTAGTTGCAGGTGAAGATTGGAGGTCGTTCCTTGTTGGAACTTTTATTTACTTGTTGGGATATTATTATATTGTCTTGTTATCTGAATGCATCTATATACTTGGTAAAGGGTGGAAGGCTCGGCCTCTCGCCTAGCGTTTTGTTCCACTCTTGCCGCCCTAGTTTCCGTCATATCGGTGTTATGTTCCCGGATTTTGCGTTCCTTACGCGGTTGGGTTATAATGGGGACCCCTTGGTAGTTCGCCTTGATTAAAGCTTTTCCAGCAATGCCCAACCTTGGTTTTACCATTTCCCACCTAGCCTTTTCTTTCCCATGGGTTCTGCAGACTCAAGGGTCATCTTTATTTTAACCCCCCCCCCCCGGGCCAGTGCTCCTCTGAGTGTTGGTCCAAACTGTCAACCGCCGGTGGCTACCAGGGGCAACTCTGGGCTGGCCTACCGGAAGTTTAGACAATCTGAGTGTGCCCTGAGAAAGAGATATGTGCAGCTCCTATCGGGATTTGTCAGCACATTCGGGCGGTGTTGCTGGTCTTGTTTTAACCTGTCGAAATGTCTTGAAGAACCGAGATACGAGTCTGATCGGAACGTCTTGGGAGGAGGTCTATTCCTTCGTTGACCGTGAGAGCTTGTCATGGGCTAAGTTGGGACTCCCCTGCAGGGATTTGAACTTTCGAAAGCCATGCCCGCGGTTATGGGCAGATGGGAATTTGATAATGTCCGGTTGTAGATAACTTTAACCTTAACTTAATTAAAATGAGCCAACTGAGTGTGTTACCGTGATGGCCTCTTCTCGGCGGAGCCCGGGAAGTGGACACGGTGTTGGAGTTATGCTTGCGCAGGTTGTTCTCTAGTTTCTCGCTCGCGCTTTGCCTCCTCTGCTCGCTCTCTTTTGCGAATAAGTTAGCCACCATATTTGCTAGTCGCTTGCTGAAGCTCCACATATATTTGTACCTTGCCTTACCTATAAGCTTGAATAGTCTTGATCGCGAGGGTGCGAGATTGCTGAGTCCCTGTGGCTCATAGATTACTATTACACCAGATGCAGGGCCCGATGATTCTGCTCCAGGAGACGCGTTTGAGCTCAAGTGGGAGTTCGATGAAGACTCTCAACGTTACTATGTTTCCTTTCCTGATGATCAGTAGTGGTGCCTAGTTGGGGGTGATCGGGACCGTGTCGCATGTTGGGTTCTCTTTTATTTTGGCGTCGTAGTCGGGCCATGAGTGTTTGGATGATGTAATGTTATTTATGTACTTGATTGACGTGGCGAGTGTAAGCCAACTATGTTATCTCCCCTTTATTATTTATATTACATGGGATGTTGTGAAGATTGCCTAACTTGCGACATACGCCTTCAATGCGATTATGTCTCTAAGTCGTGTCTCGACACGTGGGAGCTATAGTCGCATCGAGGGTGTTACACCTTGATCCAGCAAGGGGAGAAGGAGAGGTTGGGGAAGACTCCATCCAGCAGCACGATGGCATGGTGGTGAAGGAGGAGCGTGGTTATATATAGGGGCAAGGGAGAGGGGGGCCGGCCCCCTCAGATCCAATCTGAGGAGGGGGCGGCGGCCAGGGGGGTTTCCTTGCCCCCCAAGGCAAGGGGGCGCCCCCCTTTAGGGTTCCCCCAAACCCTAGGCGCATGGGCCCTAGGGGGGAGGTGCCCAGCCCACTAAGGGGCTGGTCCCTCTCCACACACAGCCCATAGGGCCCTCCGGAGCAGGTGGACCCTCCCGGTGGACCCCCGGAACCCCTCCAGTGGTCCCGGTACAAAACCGGTAAACCCCCGAATTATTCCGGTGACCGTATGATGACTTCCCATATATAAATCTTTACCTCCGGACCATTCCGGAACTCCTCGTCATGTCCGGGATCTCATCCGGGACTCCGAACAACCTTCAGTAACCACATACTATTTCCCATAACAACTCTAGCGTCACCGAACTTTAAGTGTGTAGACCCTACGGGTTCGGGAACCATGCAGACATGACCGAGACAACTCTCTGGCCAATAACCAACAGCGGGATCTGGATACCCATGTTGTCTCCCACATGTTCCACGATGATCTCATCGGATGAACCACGATGTCGAGGATTCAATCAATCCCGTATACAATTCCCTTTGTCCAGCGGTATTGTACTTGCCCGAGATTCGATCGTCGGTTTCCCGATACCTTGTTCAATCTCGTTACCAGCAAGTCTCTTTACTCGTTCCGTAACACATCATCCCGTGATCAACTCCTTGGTCACATTGTGCACATTATTATGATGTCCTACCGAGTGGGCCCAGAGATACCTCTCCATTTACACGGAGTGACAAATCCCAGTCTCGATTTGTGCCAACCCAACAGACACTTTCGGAGATACTTGTAGAGTACCTTTATAGACACCCAGTTACGTTGTGACGTTTGGCACACCCAAAGCACTCTTACGGTATTCGGGAGTTGCACAATCTCATGGTCTAAGGAAATGATACTTGACATTAGAAAAGCTTTAGCATACGAACTACATGATCTTGTGCTAGGCTTAGGATTGGGTCTTGTCCATCACATCATTCTCCTAACGATGTGATCCGGTTATCAACGACATCCAGTGTCCATGGTCAGGAAACCGTAACCATCTATTGATCAACGAGCTAGTCAACTAGAGGCTTACTAGGGACATGGTGTTGTCTATGTATCCACACATGTATCTGAGTTTCCTATCAATACAATTCTAGCATGGATAATAAACAATTATCATGAACAATGAAATATAATATAATAATAACCAATTTATTATTTCCTCTAGGGCATATTTCCAATAGGTATTTGATCTGAGTATGGCCACTGGCCTATACGCACTAACCATCTACGCGGGGACAGTTATGGGCACTCGACGTCGTGGTATCAGCCGAAGCCTTCGTGACGTCAGCGACTGAGTGGCGCGCGCCGGGTTGGACTGAAACGCCTACTCTTGTATAAGGGAGGCTAGGTCTGCTCACCGGCCGCGTTCGCAACGTGCAGTGTAGCATGTTACTGCTTTCCGTTAATCCTATCCTAATGCATAGCCTGTCCTTGCTACTACTGTTGTTACCTTTACATGTAATCCTAATGCTTAGTATAGGATGCTAGTTTATCATCAGTGGCCCTACATTCTTGTCCGTCTGCCATGCTATACTATCGGGCCGTGATCACTCGGGAGGTGATCACGGGTATTTGCTATATACTTTATACATGATACATGTGATGACTAAAAGACGGGTCGGCTCGTAGGAGTAGCCGCGAGTGGGTCTTTGTGGCGAAGCGACAGGGTAGGTTGAGACCACCTAGGAGAGAGGTGGGCCTGTCCCTGGTCGGCGTTCGCGGTTATTTCAAGATAACATGTTTAACGAGATCTTGGTATTTGATCTGAGTTTGGCCACTGGCCTATACGCACTAACCATCTGCGCGGGGACAGTTATGAGCACTCGACGTCGTGGTATCAGCCGAAGGCTTCATGACGTCAGCGACTGAGTGGCGCGCGCCGAGTTGGACTAGAACGCCTACTCTTTTATAAGGGAGGCTAGGTCTGCTCACCGGCCGCGTTCGCAACGTGCAGGTGTGCAAAGGGCGATGGGCCCAGACCCCTGCGCCATAGGATTTAGACCGGCGTGCTGACCTCTCTGTTGTGCCTAGGTAGGGCTGCGACGTGTTGATCTTCCGAGGTCGGGCATGACCCAGGAAAGTGTGTCCGGCCAAATGGGATCGAGCGTGTTGGGTTATGTGGTGCACCCCTGCAGGGAAGTTAATCTATTCGAATAGCTGTGATCTTCGGTAACAGAACGACTTGGAGTTGTACCTTGACCTTATGACAACTAGAACCAGGATACTTAATAAAACACACCCTTCCAAGTACCAGATACAACCCGGTGATCGCTCTCTCACAGGGCGACGAGGGGAGGATCATCGGTTAGGGTTATGCTATGCGATGTTACTTGGTGAACTTACCATCTACTCTCTTCTCCTGCTGCAAGATGGAGGTTACCAGAAGCGTAGTCTTCGATAGGACTAGCTATCCCCCTCTTATTCCGGCATTCTGCAGTTCAGTCTACATATGATAGCCTTTTTCATTTGATACCAATGCGTACATATGTAGTGTAGCTCCTTGCTTGCGAGTACTTTGGATGAGTACTCATGGTTGCTTTGCTCCCCCTTTTCCTCCTTTCTATTCTCGATTGTTGCGACCAGACGTTGGAGCCCAGGAGCCAGACGCCACCGTCGACGACGACTACTACTACTCAGGAGGTGCCTACTACTACGTGCAGCCCGCTGACGACGACCAGGAGTAGTTTAGGTGGATCCCAGGCAGGAGGCCTGCGCCTCTTTCGATGTGTATCTTAGTTTGTGCTAGCCTTCTTAAGGCAAACTTGTTTAACTTATGTATGTACTTAGATATTGTTGCTTTCGCTGACTCGTCTATGATCGAGCTCTTGTATTCGAGCCCTCGAGGCCCCTCGCTTGTAATATGATGCTTGTATGACTTATTTTATTTGTAGAGTTGTGTTGTGATATCTTCCCGTGAGTCCCTGATCTTGGTCGTACACGTTTGCGTGTATGATTAGTGTACGATTGAATCGGGGGCGTCACATCGATGATCATGTTGTGCATGATCACACAAGTGTGCATTATGTACCAAAGCATTTTTGATCCCAAAATCTAGTCGGTCCTCTCACAATAGCAAATTGGGCTTGCAAAATCCCAAAAGCTCTCTCCACATCTTTTCTAGCCGCCGCCTGAGCATTGTGGAAATCAAGATTTTTCTTACCTTCTGGCTTTTTCAACGGCTTGACAAAGGTTTGCCACTTTGGATAGATGTCATCCACTAGATAATAGTAATAGTTGTATGTACGGCCATTTGCTACAAACTGCACCGGTGGAAACTCCCCATTTGCAATCTTACTCATCAGTGGCGACCGCTTGACAACATTGATGTCATTCAAAGATCCAGGCATTCCAAAGAATGCATGCCAAATCCAAGTCTCTTGATCGACCACCGCTTCAAGGATTATAGTGGAACCCTTTTTTTGGCCGTGGAATTGCCCATGCCATACCTTTGGACAATTCTTCTAAGTCCAATGCATGCAATCTATTGAGCCAAGCATGCCAGGAAAGCCGCGAGCTTTGTTCATCGCTAAAAGCCTTGCGGCATCTTCAGCGCTGGGAGATCTCAAATACTCCTCGCCAAACACTTGCACAATTCCGACTGTGAAGCGCTTGACACACATGATGGCTTGGCTCTCACTCATAGCCAAGTGATCATCAACTAGATCAGCCGGTATACCGTATGCCAACATACGCAAAGCGGCTGTCACCTTCTGAAAGGTGCTCTGCCCGAGCTCTCCGGCGGCATTCCTCCTTTGCTGAAAAAAGCGATCATGGCTCGCTAGTTTCTCTGCAATGCGCCTGAACAACTCGGTGCTCATCCTAAACCGGCGACGAAAATACGACTCGGGGTATGTGGGATTCTCCGCAAAATAATGCCTGGTCAATCTGTTGTGGGCATCGATCCTATCCCTCCAAATTTTTTGCCGACCCATAACCGAACCACCGTGCTTCGGTTTTTTATTAATATGCATAGCTAGGATCATTGCAAGGTCCTCCTTCTCTTCCATATCAAATTCTTCTTCGGAAGAATCATACGACGAACTCATCTACAATGTTGAATACTATGCTATAAATAAAAAACTACAATCAACATGCACGAAATTCATGGCTTTTGAGCAATATATACCTTCTAGGCGTTTTGTCGAACACCTTGCGGGCGCCGAGCGGCAGCGAGCGCGCGGGCACTGTTCGTCGGAGGACCAACACGCGCGCGGGGCGGCGGGACTAGAGGTGGGCCGGAGAAAGCGCGCGGGGGGCGGGGATAGGCCGGGGAAGCGCCGGAACGGTCGCCGGGTGACGCGGTCGGCGGCGGCGGCGCGGCTGGATGGGGGGTGGGAGGTGCGAGCGAGCGCGGGAGAGTCCAGCGCGCGGGAGCGGGCGCAACAAATAAGCGGCGCGTGATTGCGTTTCGGTCCGCGCGCTGGACTACGGATGCCGCGCGCACTGTTTTCGCGCGCCCGCTGGAGCAACCATTCCGGTTGCGCGCGCGCTAAAACGGGGGATTTTGCGGCGCGGCGCTAGTTTGACGGGCCTGTTGGAAATGCTCTAACTAGGCTGTGCCATGCCCTGAACACCTAAAAAAATGCCCTGCACTGTTTTCTTTTCATTTGACAGTTGAACCTGTTGACTAGTTGACAATTTGTTCGGATCATTGACTGTTGACCAGCTGACATTTTTTAAAATGTTCATGAAAATGAAAAAACATCATGCATTTGAAAAAAAAAACATAAATTTGAAAAAGTTCCTGAAACCCAAAAAAGTTTAAGAATTTGAAAAGAAGTCCAAGCATCTGAAAAAAAACGTTCATGGATTTGAAAAATGTTCACAAATGTGAAAACAATTTTAAGACTAAAAAAATGTTCATGATTTGTAGAAATAAAACATATAAATATTTTGAAATGAAAAACAAAAATCTATATCTATATCTATATACCAATAATAAAGCAATGTGCGTTTCTCCAATATTTTCATCCGTTCACCATCGAAAATAATTTTTAGCTATCCGAGGTGGTACTAAATTTTTGTGTGTCTCTCCACTGCAAAATATAAAAAGTTTGTCCAGAATACCGCAACTGGGCCAGGCGCACTCCAGCCCAACAAAGTCAACCCAGTAATTATCCTGCCCATGCATTGGGAGGAGCTTATTTGTCGCACGCGACGACAAATAGTTGAATGTACGCACAGTTCGCCCAAGACTAGGCCGGCCCGTTTTTGTTTTTTCAGTTTTCGGTTTTTATTTCGTTTACATTTTCCCCTTCTTTTTTTATTTTTTCGTGAAATAAAAATATACAAAATTTATTCAGAATTTCAAATTTTGTTCAAATATTCAAAAGAATTAGCATTACAAAATTTTATTCCTATTTCTAAAAATATTAGAAACTTAAAAAACATTGGTTTCGGAATTTCCCAATATTTACAAAAATGTTGCAATATTAAAAAAAATCTATTTCAGAATTGTTCGAGATTTTTTATCAAAATAATATTTTATAAAAAGTCCCATATTCAAAAAATATTCCTATTTTGGTGAAAAGTTCACAAAAACAAAATAATGTTTGCATCTAAGAAAACATTTTTAAAAATGTTCTGAATGTCCCCCTTTTAAAAAATAATAATAATGTTGTCTTGTAAAAATAGTTCATGTTTTCAAAATATTGTTTATTAATTTCAATTACTATTCCCGATCACCATCGAAAATAATTTTTAGCTATCCGAGGTGGTACTAAATTTTTGTGTCTCTCCACTGGAAAATACAAAAAGTTTGTCCGGAATACCGCAACTGGGCCAGGCGCACTCCAGCCCAACAAAGCCAACCCAGTAATTATCCTGCCCATGCATTGGGAGGAGCTTATTTGCCGCACAAAGCGACAAATAGTTGAATGTATGCACAAGTCGCCCATGACTAGGCCGGCCTGTTTTTGTTTTTTCAGTATTTGGTTTCTGTTTCGTTTTCATTTTTCCCTTCTTTATTTTTATTTTTTTCGTGAAATAATAATATACAAAATTTATTCAGAATTTCAATTTTTGTTCAAATATTCAAAAGAATTAGCATTACTAAATTTTATTCCTATTTCTAAAAATATTAGAAACTTAAAAAACATTGGTTTCGGAATTTCTGCAACATGTACAAAAATGTTGCAATTTTTTAAAAAAATCTATTTCAGAATTGTTCGATATTTTTTATCAAAATAGTATTTTATAAAATGTCTCGTAATTAAAAAGTATTCCTATTTTAGTGAAAAGTTCACAAAAACAAAATAATGTTTGCATCTAAGAAAACATTTTTAAAAATGTTCTAAATATTCCCCTTTTAAAAAATAATAATAATGTTGTGTTGTATAAATAGTTCATGTTTTCAAAATATTGTTTATTAATTTCAATTACTATTCCCGTTTCTAATTTTGTTTGTGTTTTTCCAAAATTATATGCAATTTTCAAAAAAAAAAGTTCAAATTTTTTAGAACTGTCCGGGCTTTAAAAAAATTAATGTTTCCAAGAATATTCGGCAGTTCATATTTCTTTGAATGTACCAAATAATAAATAAATAAAATTTGAAGCTACCGTATCTTCTTAAATAATCGTGTTGGCCATTGGTTAGAGCGCGCGTTTGTTCTAGAATATGTTGTTTGGCTCTAATTAGAAGAAAAAAAACCATGCATACGTGAGCACTAGAATAATCAAAGCGAGTGAACCATCATAATGAAGGGACATTCGTGCCTGATTATGCTTATGAAACATGATTTATGTGCTGCCATTAGTAATCCATCCGCTTACGTCGTTGTTGAAAAGTGGTCAAAGCAACCATGTCCCGAAAGTCGTCACACATCCACCAAATGAGGAGGCATGCACAACCCCAAGATAGAGGCGGACACGAAAGAAAAAGGCACGAGTTGGGTGCTCGCCACCATGAGTTGGGTGCCCCCCATCACTATCAAGATTTCATGGGCCAAACACGTCCAGTGAGAAGACCGCAACTCCTTACTCTGTCGCCTACCGTTGTCGAGACCGTTTTTTTTGGACACATCGATTTATCTTTCCCGTTGTTTGTCGTAAATAAATATCTCTCCCGTTGCATCGTACGGGCATTTGTGCTAGTAAAAATAAAACGAAAAAACAGAAGAAAACCCTTCCAAACGAACACATAAAACCAAAGAAAACCGACCAAACAAAATAAATAAAACAACTAGTAGCTGCTAGAAGCTTGCCAAAACCAGAATAAAACCAAAAACCGATGCATGCTTCGCAGCTAGAGCTTCTCACTCGCGTAACTCCTTATGTGGGTCGGCCCATATATAATCCTCAGGAGCGGAACACCGTTGCTGTGCTGGCCGGCGGCCGGGCAGTCATCCGCTTTGTCGCCACAACCCTGGTACGTGCACGCTGAACTGATCATGGTACAGAGCACACCTAACGATAATGCATGGATTCTGCAGATTCTTATATATGTTTATGTTGCTGTTGTTGCCTCAGGGATGTGGATTATGCACTGCCACTTCGATGCTCATATGCCAATAGGGTTGGCCATTGCATATGAGGTTCAGAGTGGACCGACTACTGACACGACGCTGCCTCCACCGCCGCAGACTTTCCTCGGTGCTGAGTAGCATCGAATACGTACTATGCTAATCAAATCATCCGAGGAAAACAAGTAGACTTTGTTTAGCAGCAGGTGTTGATCAAACATTTCCCTCCAAGGGCCCACCTGATTCAAAGAAACTTCAGTAGAATTAAGGAGGATTTGGATCCTTAGATTTTTATAAAAAACAATTAAGAAAAGGGGTTACCCCCTACCCATTTTATTGAATTTTTTTCCTATGTAATTTCTTTCATTCGTAAAATTGGAATCCTTAGAAAATCATTTCAGGTTAGCTTTGCATTCTGTTTTGGAGAAATCTTTCAATCCACTTAAAGTCCCAAACCTCTTGGTGCAATTTCTTAGTTTTTTCCGGTGGGATCAAACTCTTTGATCCAAATTTGCGTGGTTCCCTAATCTTGCACTAGGATTCAAGAGGACGTGTTACTTCAACCTTGTATTTTTTTTTTACTAATCCGTGTCTTAAAAATCTAGCGAATCGAAAAAAGACCCTAAATGTACTTATCATAGTTGAAGTAATACACACAAACATCAGCATGTGTCTCGGGAGTACTCCATTTTTCCAAAAAAAAAGGGCTACAGTTATTTTTTGTACCTTTGTGTACTAGGGCTCACGCAGAGGCGTCGGGTCGGCGTTGCGAGCACTCGAGCAGACACTAGGAGCAGAATGTTTCATGTC
>NC_041386.1:545723421-545760161 GCF_002162155.2 Triticum dicoccoides | reverse complement strand
CTTTCAGTAAACCCTTTTCGTTAAAGAAGTGAGCTTTCAAGTGATTAGTTCAGGGAAGAGTTTATAAAGCACAATCAGGAGTAAAATGGGTGGATGTTGCTTGATTTTGGATGGCTGGATGCAGTCCTGAGCTTTTGAACAGAGTTGATTATGCCATAATTCAGACTGAACACCTCATAACAATACCTTGAAATTTCTCGAACAACTTAACTTAACAGAGCATCCAGGCGCATGAACAGTTTTAGGTTTACTTGAACCTTGGGGCTCCGATAACACGAGAGGACAAGTCGAAGCTATATTCTCGGAATCATTGACTTGCGAGACACCAGACCACACATTTCCGGCAATAGGGCCCATCCAGCTTTCGAACCACGTCCAGATGCAGATGGTTTTACTGGAGGGAAAAAGATTACGTGGCAGGGAATCGATTTTTTTGAAGGAAAGCAGCAGCCGTCGTCAGCCTTAAGACATCCCCAATCCACACGCAAAATATCCTCTTCATCCCTGTCATGATACGCACCTGTGGCTTATCTCCTGAGCTGAGCTCCTCAGTTCCCACTCCGTTCGTTTTCCAGCGAGCAATCGAACACGCTGACAGTAACTATATACAGCGTACGTGCCCATGACGCAGCAGCCAGGAGTTGGGTACACGGCAAGTTTTGCAGCTCCACGCGACGCGAGCACCGAAAACCTTTTATTACACTTTCACTTTCACGCTTGACTTGAGAAGAAAATAACCTCACAAGACAAGAGATCATGACGTGCTGCTCACAAGTTGCATCCGATACTAGTGTTTTTTGACTGTCGAACAGTAGTAACCTTGGAGTTCATCGCATATACCAATCTCAAAGTTCTATCCTTTTGGAGGCGTCCTGCGAGTAATGATAGGTTTGACCTCTATGCAAGCAAAACCTGCCAGTACAACTTATACGAAAACAAACGTGCTGGCTAGCGAAATCAATGTGAGCATTGCCATCATGGCCGTCAAAGTACACAAACATCATGGGTCCTTGCACATCAAGAATCTCAAACGAGACGAGACCGTTCCCACTGCCGCCTTTTCCAAGCACAACTACAGTTGCTACTACCAGTACATACAGTAGTCCTAATCCCATGTCACGGATCACGATGATGCTCTGTGTCCAAACTAACCATCATCAACTAGCAGCTAGAGAAGAGACACGAGGAGGAAACAAGTTTATCCGGTCACACGGCGTCCTGCGCCGGGGCGGGGCCGACCTCCGGCGTGGCAGCGGCGACCTGGTTCCGGCGGCGGTCGTCGAGCGCCTTCCCCACCTTGCCGCACGCCAGGCCGGCCCAGTCGTACCAGTGCAGCGCGACGTAGACGGCGAGGCCGGCGATGATGCCGTTGGCGATGGAGAAGGTGAGCGGCATGAGCGCCATGGTGACGAACGCCGGGATGGCCTCCTTCATGTCGCCCCACTCGATCTCCTTGGCCACGCGCATCATCATGGCGCCCACCAGCACCAGCGACGGCCCCACGGCCCACGGCGGCACGCTCATCAGCAGCGGCGAGAAGAAGAGCGACGCCAGGAAGAAGGCCGACACGGTGACCGCGGTCACCCCCGTCCGGCCGCCCTCCCTGATCCCCGCCGTCGACTCGATGTAGGTGGTCACCGTGGTGCTCCCGAGCCCGGCGCTGAGGACCGTGGAGCCGGCGTCGACGAGGAAGGCCCGGTACTCGCCCTCGAACCCGCCGGCCCCGTCCGTGAACCCGCCGTACTCGGCCATGGAGTACATTGTGCTGGTGGTGTCGAGGACGTCGACGTAGAGCAGCGTGAGCATAGCCACCCACACGCTGCCATGGCGGAAGCCACCGAAGCTGAGCTGCCCGGCCGTGGTCTTGATCATGTGGAAGTCCACCACCTTCTTGAAGTAGGAGAAGCCGGCATTGCCGGCCGGCGTGTCCGGGAACACGGTGACGCTGGTGCCTCTGATCCAAGACACGGCCGTGACGAAGACTATGCCGTATATCATGGCGCCCTTGACGTCCCTGGCGAGGCACGTGGCGGTGACGAGGAAGCCGGCCACGCCCAGCCAGAACGTGGGGCTGTGCAAGGTGCCGCCGAGGCAGGCGCCGGTGACGGGGTCGGTTTGGGAGCAGGCGGTGAGCGTGACCAGCGTGGACGGGCTCGCACCCACCATGCCAAGGCCCTGGTTCGCCTGGAGACCGGTGAAGGCTAGGAACAAGCCGATCCCGACGGCGGAGGCGAGGCGGATATTTCGCGGGATCATCCGCGCCAGCCTGGACCGGAGCCCGACGGCCGAGAGGAGGAAGAAGATGATGCCCTCCATCATGACGCCGGCGAGCGCGGTGCGGTAGGGGATGGAGCCGGAGCCGTGGAAGCCCACCATGTTGTAGGTGAAGTAGGCGTTGGCGCCCATCCCGGGGGCCAGCGCCAGCGGGAGGTTGGCGAGGGTGCCCATGGCGAAGGAACCAACCATAGCAGCCACAGCCGTCGCAACAATCAGGTCGCTCTTGGTGCGCGCCAAGCACTGCTGGTAACCCGGGTTGGACGTGCCCAGCGTGCACTCCGGCCCAGGAACGGCCGTGGAGTTACCCACCGGGCTGCAGTCGAGCACGGTGCACGGGCCGCCCGAGTCGGTGAGGATGGCGGCGTTGACGGAGATGATGTAGGCCATGGTGAGGAAGGTGGCGGCGCCGGCGCGCAGCTCCTTGGTGAAGGAGCTCTTGCGCGCCTCAAGCTTGAAATACCTCCCGACGCTGCTCGCCGCGACGGAGCGGTTGACGGCGGCCTCGGCCTCGGCGAGCCTGCGCCATGGCGCCGTCCCCTTCATGGCTGGGTTTTGCTCTGCTCTGATGTTTCTCGACTCTTGCTTAGGATATTAGGATTGTGCGAGATTGGTGGTGTTCCGAGGAAGAGGGTCCGTCCCTGCTCTTATACGAAAACACGAGTAGGGAGTTCGACGGAGGTGGGCCCACTCACGGCCCCTTTTCCCGGGAACGGCGCCCACACAGAATTTAGTGGGCCCGCCTTTCAGTTATTTATTATTTTTGTCCAAAGGAAACTCATCGTACTGGTACCACTTTCGTGACGCAAATGTCGCTGCACGCTTTCAGGAACTGGGGTTTGCACTTGGCAAGTTTTAGGTTACTTCTAACGTATTGTTTCTTAGTGCATGTCTTTTTTTAGAGAGATTGTAGTGCCTGTTGTACACAAATGTCTAGAACAACTATTTCCTCAAAACTCTTAAAAAAACTATTTCCACAAAAGAAAAAGTTCTGGAACAACTATCTTTTTTTTTTTTGCGAGTTTACAACACCTAGTATCTCAATATGTTGCAATTTATATAGATTAAGCATATAAATTCGTTGTGGTAGATAAGAGTTAGTGTACATGTATACATCAGTTTTGGTGCATTTCCGTTCTATAAGCTGCAAAGTGAAGTCGTACGATGCGTGTACACCAGTCCTAAAAAACACCAATACCACCTGTGTACCTGCTTGAATGAACTGGATACTAATGATCCACTAGGTTATGTTAATCAAAGTGTCTGGCTTCCCGCGAAAAAGTCAGAAGTTTGGCCAAGCCAAGCAGGCCACGAGATACTTTACGCTAGTATATTCCAACAATTCCAAATTATAGAGTGGGTGAAGGCACTCCAGCAGCCTGTTTGAATGAACCCGTAGGTAGGGTACGTACGCTTGTTTACATGGCAAAGTTGCGCGTTAAAAACACAAAAAGGAGTTGAAGACGTACTACAACGTTGGGTATATATCTATATCTCACAACTTGAGCGGGCTTTAATGATCTCCACCAGCTTTGTATAATTTCTGCTATCATGGTCCACGTGCCAGCCCATCATGCATAGCCCGCATATACTATCGGAATCCAGCACTCTCGACGCAGTCTTCCAGGTTAAAAAAAGGCGGCCATCAATCATGGTGGAATCTCGGCACGTCTGTACCCTGTGTAAGAACGTGTATTTTCTCGGGCGAAGTCCTGTAAATAAATACGTATAGGTATGGAATCTGTGACGCGTGAATTGGTATGGGCTTGGAATGCTGGATCTCTGGCCATCTGAGCTCGTGTACGCGTACGTAGTACGATGAAGTTCACATGCGTTGATGCACTGCACTTGTGGTGGTACCGCGGGTGATGTGAGAGATTTTGTCTCGTCTCCGCGACGGAACGGTTTCTGATGACACAGCGTTTATTCGTTCGGTTGGAGAAGCATACGTACGCACATGCCGGTTTCTCATGGTAGAAACAATAATATTGGGCTTAGGGTTTCCTTGCATCCCGCCCGCCCCCATCGATCTACCTCATCTCATGCGGCATTAGGGCCATGGAGGGGCGGTGGGTCCCGGTCTTTGCCGACGCGGGAAGGGGGGCTCATACATCGTTTGTAAGTGTTTTTTTGAGTTTGTTTAGGGATTGTATCTTGCTCAGAAAGGCGAGGCGGTGGCAAAAGATGAAATAAGGTTCTCTTCGTCTAGCCCCTGTCCCGACGATGCGTCTCACGTTGTCGAAGAGTGTGTGGAGGTGTGTCTCCGGTGAATCTCACGGGATTCGGTTGGCGGTTGTCTTCGGTAAATCACATGGATCCAGTCTTCGTTCGTCTATGTTCATGCGTCAACAGATTAGACCCTTTCGATCTACGCTTCTCTCCATCGACGGTGGTTGCTATTCTGGTGCGCTAGTCCTTTGGGGTCTTAGCATGACGGTTGTCTACTACAATAAGGTTTGTCCGACTTCGTTGAGAGAGAGGCGATGATGGTGGGGCGCCTTCGGCTCGCGCTAATGATTGTGGTCGTCGCTAGATGGTCTACAGACATGAATATAATTTTTGTTATTATTATTTTTTGCAATTTTACTTTTGTATTCTTTGTACTGTCATGTTTGAGAAAATAGGTTCGAAGTTCCCGCAAAATAATACTAATAACTGTGGGCATTCTCATCTGAAAAAAACAATAATGGTGGATGTTGAGACTTTTTTTGCGGAAAAACGTAGGAATTCAGACTGCGCACAACGTGGAAACATTTATTTTGCGCAAATAAAGAACGACTCTCACGAAGCTTCGTGCTAATCACTAGCCATTTCCCCTTTCCCGCTAACTCGCCGGTGCTTACCAGCAAAGTGAAGTAGCAACTCGATCGTATCGATCTTTCACCGGGAGGAGGCTGTCAATTAAGCCTTGGTCCGCGACTCCACGAACACATGCATGCATTGACCCGAAAGGTGTAAATCTCACGCAAACACGCAAGATTATCGTTAGTGGCACTGGATATGGTCGATCTTACACCGATTCTGATTACGTGACAATATGTCTGGAACACCGAAACCAGTTAACTAGGGTAGGCACATAGGGCTTTATGGAGGGGCTAGCTGCTGGTCTACTAACTCACGTTCTCGTACATACGACATATAGAACTAACGACAGAAGATATCCTGTGAGAATGGAAAATTCTCAGTGGAGTCCATGTAGCGTTAATCCAGTCCGATGTGCCAGTTGATAATAATAAGAAGATCTGGAAAATGAAGATACCTCTTAAGAATAAAATATTTGCAGGGTATCTTCGTCGCGGAATCATTCTTATTAAAGATAACCTTATCAAGAGGAATTGGCATGGAAGTCCGCAATGTGTTTTTTGTCATCATGATGAGACAATAAAACATTTATTCTTTCAATGCAAATTGGCTCGGTCTATATGGTCAGTCATCCAGATAGCTTCTGACTTGTATCCTCCTTGTAGTGTTGCCAATGTATTTGGCAACTGGGGATTGATCACAGGTTTAGAACTCTTCGTAGGGTGGGAGCGCTAGCCGTTATTTGGTCGCTTTGGCTATGTAGAAATGATAAGATTTTTAACGATAAAAGTACTTCTCTAATGCAGGTCATCTACAGATGTACCGGGACTCTTCGTTTATGGTCCTTTCTACAATGCGTGGAGAATCGAGACCTATTTACGAAGGTGTGTACACGATTGAAGGATACGGCGAGGGATAATTTTATCCAACATGGGTGGCAACATGATCATAGGATTGGCCCACCTCCGCTTTAGGCGTTATACAAACTCTATATTTGTATTCCGCCTATCTATTTTTCGTTTTTGCAGAGGACTTTGTGTGGCTGTGTGCATCTTAGTTATGCAGAGGCTGGATGTAATGCTTAAACCTTTTAAGCAATAAAGCGTTCCTTTTCGAAAATCCTGCATGTTGCTGCCGGAATTGATCGTTGAAAATTTAAGTTAAGAATCAAATTTGTAATATATATATATATATATATATATATATATATATATATATATATGAGTTACTATATTTGATTATGTATAATTGTAAAATATTTATTAAATATAGAGTGAAATAATTGACGAAAAACATTTTTCATACATGATTGAATGTTGTGGTGAGTCTTTTCTCATGTATGATTGCATGTGTGAGGTAGGTCTAGAGTTAACAACGCATCTAGCGCATGCGGTGGTCAAAACGCCGCACTCGATTCCGGCCGGCCTCAACTCAGCTCCGCAGAACGGGGTTAACCGGTTTCAACAAACGCAGCTACAGATAGATATTGCAGTGGTCAAAACGCCGCACATACCACCACCGATTGGCCCTTTTCGGACAGCGAAATATCGAGCCCCTTAATTATGCCCTCCCGCCTAATTTCGGAATGACTTGGCCTACTGGCTAACTGGCAAGCCGATGGACCCTATTGTCAAACCAGCGCCTAAAAGGCGCGCGCGCACACTCTGATTGAGCTTTGGCAACCACCATCTGCCCGCACCTATAGCGGGCTATGTATACTAATATATGCAGACAAATGCCAACAATTAGCTTTGGATGTATGCTGATGGGGGCGTGTTGGTCGTACAAAAGCGAGCAGTTGATCGATCGATGTGCAGTAGTAGTGCTGGTGCTGTGTTAGTAAAATATATAGGCAGTTGATGTCTAGCAGTAGTGGCAGTGCATTAGTTGAGATCCACAATCTTGCACTAATCATTTTGTGCGCTTTGTTAATTATAGACTCATAGACTACAGATAGCGTGGGGCAGCTAGCTGGGAGTAGATATTCAGATATTAGTACTGACGATATGATTAGCACTAGCTGGTGATGATCCGTGTCGTCTTGCTTGCTCAGCTGTTTTGATGGGTTGCGGCCTACACTGGATTTTCTGCTCGTGAGCCCGATCTCGGGATCTCCTCTGCACGTACGGAGAATTGTAATGTTCCTGTGGATATGTGTTGCGATTCTCTGGCTTTGGTTTGTCACCGGATCAGCTTTTGTTTTTGACGATATTGTGTTTTGGAACTTGTATCGCACATTTGTGAGTGACCTAGGGTTTAAATCAAAGGGGACAGGATTTGTGATACACAAGTCCGGGGGCATGCATGTCTCTGGTGGCATTTTTTAAATATATTTTGGCTTCTGATTTTCAAACTTTTATATCTTTTGTATGCAAAATTCTAAATTAAGTTCTGTTCTCATATTCAGGTTTCTCGTGACCAGCTCTTCAAATAAGATCAATTTTGAATATATGTTGATGATTTAAAAAAAATATTAAGTTTCAATGTTGAAACTTAGTACGGACGACCGATAAAAATAAAATATTTTATATCTACGACCGACAGAAAAAATTATTTTAAATTATATCTCTGAAACTGGTTGAAACTTGAGAGTTTTAGATGCGAAAATTGTAAGTTTCATCGTTGAAACACAAAACTTTTTGAGCTATTTTCTTTTTTAGTGTGCCCTCGTGTGGGATTGAACTACTACGCGAATTGCGGGGTAAAATAAGCAGACGGTAGGACTTGGCAGGTGAGTGCCCCCGCACTCGCTTGCCCCTGCGCATTTCGGTAAATCAAAGCACATGTATCTCTGAACTCGCATAAAAGAAAATGAAAACCTTATAGAACCGATGTTTCCTGACAAGGTTTTTGCATGGGCCTTGTGGTGCGTCTGATCTTCTTGTATGAATCTCACCGCATGCCAACTGACAATTTTTGTGGCCACCTGTTTTCTTACCATGACCTTTTGTGGCCACCTGTTCGCTCCACCATCCAATCCAAAAGAACCTGCAAAGGTTTCTCCAACCATCCACCTGAGGGAACGATGCAACTTCTGAACGATGACATTCTTCTTATATAAGCATGGCAATTTCTATGTGTACAACATGCACATGTATTGTAACACTCCAAAATTTTTTGATTTGGTTTTATCAAATTCTTTATTTAATTGGAAGGAGGTTATTTAATTTTTTTTAAAGACTCCTTCTCAAAAAAAAAAATCATTTGTGACAAGTATTTTTTTTTGGGTTCTTCCCAATCTTGATCTTTGGTCTTAAGGGTTTTTCATCTTGTGTTGGCTCTACACAAATAATTTTGGAAGATTTTTATAATTTCTTTTTATTAAAAAGAATTCCTATAAATTATGGATTTATTCTTCCCCATTCAAAAATTTCTCTCTTGCCATGGCCTATGTAGAAAATCTTCTTCCAAAACCCACCTCCCTACTTTGGTCAAGTCAAGCATCAAGTCCAGCAAGGTTCAACTTCTCCTATATTTTTATTTCTATTTGTTTTAACCTCAAAATCATTTTCTGTCATTTATTTGGACTATGGTGGTTTACAAAGGAACTACCAGATTTCCTTTGAGTCTTGGCCCCAAATAAACTCCTCTGGCTAGTCCTTAGTACCCTCAACCTAGATCCATCAAGATCTGCTAGTCCACAGTTCAAATTTTTCAAAATTTGCTTGCTGCAAGTTTGGACCAGATTTGCCATTTTTGGTGAATTTCATTTTTTTTCTTTTCCATAAATTCTGAGATAAATCAGGCAGTCTCTAGATGCATCAAGAGATCACCTCACCAAGTCTCAGCTCAAGAAAAATTTTCCACGTGCTCAAAACATTTCGTCGAACAGCTGGTGTGCACTGTTTTTGTTCAAATTCAGAGTTCAATGTTTCAGTTTCAGTCGTTAGTGTCGTTTTCTTTAGAGCCTCACATCGATCTCGCCAGTAACTGCAGTGGCGCCATGCTCCCTGTTCCTCCTTCTTATCCATCGCGCCGCACGGTCGTCTGGAGTCCGGAATTGTTCCGGGGGTACCAGGTGATGACCAGCGTGTCCGAGAGGGGTTTCGGAGGCCCCGGCAAGCGTTGGGGGGCCTTATGGGCCAAGGGGAGAGGGCAGATCAGCCCACTAAGAGGCTGAGCGCCCCTCCCACCCCATCTCACGTAACCAGGAGAGGTGGGGGAGCCACCCATAGGGCAGCCGCCCCTCCCGGTTTGGGGGCAAGTTTCCTAGGGGGTGTGGGCACCCAAACCCATCTAGGGTTTCCCCTGTGGCCGCTGCCCCTCCCCTAGGGAACCCTAGGGCGCCTCCCCCTCCTCCCTTCCCCCTATATATAGTGAGGGAGAGAGAGGGCAGCCGCACCTCTTCCCTGGCGCAGCCCTCCCTCCTCCTACACCTCCTCCTCCATAGTGCTTGGCGAAGCCCTGCTGAAGAACCACGAGCTCCATAGCCACCATGCCGTCGTGCTGCTGGAGTTCTCCCTCAATTTCTCCTCTCACCTTGCTGGATCAAGAAGGAGGAGACGTCTCCCAACCGTACGTGTGTTGAACGCGGAGGTGCCGTCCGTTCGGCGCTAGGATCATCGGTGATTTGGATCACGACGAGTACGACTCCATCGACCCCGTTCACTTGAACGCTTTCGCTTAGAGATCTACAAGGGTATGTAGATGCACTCTCCTTCCCCTCGTTGCTAGATTACTCCATAGATTGATCTTGATGATGCGTAGAAAATTTTGAATTTCTGCTATGACCCCTTACAGTGGCATCATGAGCTAGGTCCATGCGTAGTTTCTATGCACGAATAGAACACAAAGCAGTTGTGGGCGTCGATATTGTCAATTTACTTGCCATTACTAGTCTTATCTTGATTCGGTGGCATCGTGGGATGAAGCGGCCCGGACCGACCTTACACGTACTCTTACGTGAGACTGGTTCTACCGACTGACATGCACTAGTTGCATAAGGTGGCTAGCGGGTGTCTGTCTCTCCCACTTTAGTCGGATCGGATTCGATGAAAAGGGTCCTTATGAAGGGTAAATAGAAATTGGCATATCACGTTGTGGTTTTCGTGTAGGTAAGAAACGTTCTTGCTAGAAACCTATAGCAGCCACGTAAAAACTTGCAACAACAATTAGAGGACGTCTAACTTGTTTTTGCAGCATATGCCTTGTGATGTGATATGGCCAAAAGGATGTGATGAATGATATATGTGATGTATGAGATTGATCATGTTCTTGCAATAGGAATCACGACTTGCATGTCGATGAGTATGACAACCAGCAGGAGCCATAGGAGTTGTCTTAATTTATTTATGACCTGCGTGTCAACATAAACGTCATGTAATTACTTTACTTTATTGCTAAAGCGTTAGCCATAGTAGTAGAAGTAATAGATGACGAGACAACTTCAAGAAGACACGATGTTGGAGATCATGGTGATGGAGATCATGGTGTCATGCCGGTGACAACGATGATCATGGAGCCCCGAAGATGGAGATCAAAAGGAGCAAAATGATATTGGCCATATCATGTTACTATTTAATTACATGTGATGTTTATCATGTTTTACATCTTATTTGCTTAGAACGATGGTAGCTTAAATAAGTTGATCCCTCGCAATAATTTCGAGATAGTGTTCCCCCTAACTGTGCACCGTTGCGAAGGTTCGTCGTTTCGAAGCACCACGTGTTGATCGGGTGTGATAGATTCTAATGTTCGAATACAACGCGTGTAAGCCAGATTTACACATGCAATACACTTAGGTTGACTTGAGAGCCTAACATGTACAGACATGGCCTCGGAACACGGAAGACCGAAAGGTCGAACATGAGTCGTATAGAAGATACGATCAACATGAGATGTTCGCCGTTGATGACTAGTCCGTCTCACGTGATGATCGGACACGGCCTAGTCGATTCGGATCATGTTTCACTTAGATGACTAGAGGGATGTCTATCTAAGTGGGAGTTCATTAAATAATTAGATTAGATGAACTCAATTATCATGAACATAGTCTAAATTGTCTTTGCAAATATATTGTAGATCAATAGCACACGTTGTAGCTCCCTGTTTCAATACGTTCCTAGAGAAAGATTAAGTTGAAAGATATTGTAAGCATTGATGCGTACTAGGTCCGTAGTCCGAGGAGTGTCCTCACTGCTACACAGAAGGCTTACGTCTTTGATGCACCGCTCGATGTGCAAACCCCTACAACGTCGTCTGTGGATGTTGTGAACACCTGATAGACACATCCTGATGACTACTTTATAGTTTAGTGCACCATACTTTACGGCTTAGAATCGGAATTCCAATGACGTTTTGAACGCCATAGAACATATGAGATGTTCCAAGAGCTGAAATTGGGATTTCAGGCTCATGCCCGTGTTGAGAGGTGTGAGACCTCTGACAAGTTCTTTTGCCAACAAGATGGAGGAGAATAGCTCAGCTAGTGAGCATGTGCTCAGAATGTCTGGGTGCTACAATCACTTAAATCAAGTGGGAGTTAAACTTCCAGATAAGATAGTGATTGATAGAGTTCTCTAGCCACTATCACTAAGCTACTAGATCTTCGCGATGAACTATGACATGCAAGGGATGGAGTTGATCCCAGAGCTGTTCGCGGTGCTTAAGACCGCAAAAGGTAGAAATCAAGAAGGAGCATCAAGTGTTGATGGTTTAACAAGACCACTAGTTTCAAGAAGGGCAAGGGCTAGAAGGGAAACTTCATGGATGGCAAACCAGTTGCCGCTCCAGTGAAGGAACCCAAGGTTGAACCCAATTCTATTGTAAGGGGAACGGTCACTGGTAGCGGAATTACCGCAAATGCATGGTAGATAAGAAGGCTGGCAACTTCAACAAAGTATATACGTGTTATTAATGTGTACCTCACTAGTACTCCTAGTAGCACCTGGGTATTGGATACCGGTTCAGTTACTATTACTGGTGACTTGAAGCAAAAGCTACGGACTGAACGGAAACTGGCTAAGTGCGAGGTGACGATGTGTGTTGGAAGTGTTTCCAAAGTTGATGAGATCACCATAGCATGCTCCATCTGCCTTCGGGATTAGTATTGAACCTAGATAAATGTTATCAGGTGTCTACGTTGAGCATGAATATGATTAGATCATGTTCATTGCAATACGGTCATTCATTTAAGTTAGAGAATAATGGTTATTCTGTTTACATGAATGATACCTTTCATGGTCATGCACCCTATGTGAATGGTTCATTGAATCTCGGTCATGGTAATACACATGTTCACGCCAAAAGATGTAGAGTTAATAATGATAGTACCACTTTCTTGTGGCACTGCCGCTTAGGTCATATTGGTGTAAGATGCATGAAGAAACTCCATGTCAATGGATGTTTGGAGTCACTTGATTTTGATCACTTGACACATGCGAGCCATGCCTCATGGGCAGGATGACTAAGACTCTGTTTTCAGGTACAATGAAACAGACAAGTGACTTGTTGGAAATCATGCATGCTGATGCGTGTGATCCAATGAGAATTGAAGCGTGTGGTGGATATCGCTATTTTCTCATCTTCATTGACGATTTGGGTAGATATAGGTATATCTACTTAATGAAGCACAAGTCTGAAATGTTTGAAAAGTTCAAGCGATTTCAGAGTGAAGTTAAGAATCATCATAACAATAAGATCATGTTCCTACGATCTGATCAAAAGGGGATTTTCTGAGTTATGAGTTTGGCAAATCACTTAAGACATTGTGGAATTGTTTCACAGTTGAAGCCACCTGGAACACCACAGTTGTAATGGTGTGTCCGGATGTCGTAATCGAATCCTATGAGATATGGTGCGATCTATGATGTCTCTTACCAATCTACCATTTTCATTTTGAGGTTATGCGTTAGAGACAGCTGCATTCACTTTAGATAGGACACCATCTAAGTCTGTTGAGACGATGTCGTATGAACATTGGTTTGGCAAGAAACCAAAGTTGTCGTTTCTTAATGTTTGGGGCTGCGATGCTTAAGGCTTCAGCCATAGAAGCTCGAACCCAAAGCGGACAAACACATCTTCATAGGATACCCAAAGGTGATAGTTGGGTATACCTTCTATCTCAGATCCGAGGGCAAATTGTTTGTCGCTAAGAACGGGTCCTTTCTCGAGAAGATGTTTCTCTCGAAAGAATTGAGTGGGAGGAAGATAGAACTTGATGAGGTTGTCGAACCTTTACTTCAACCAGAGAGTGATGCAACACAGAAAGATGTTTTCTGTGGCACCTACGTCTATTGAATAGGAAGTTAATGATAGTGATCATAAAGCTTCGGATCAAGTTGCTATCGAACCTCGTAGGTCGACAAGGATATGTACTACTCCTAAGTGGTACAGTAATCATGTCTTAGATATCATGTTGTTAGACAACAATAAACCTACGAGCTATGGAGAAGCGATGGTGGGCCCGTATTCCGACAAATGGTTAGAAGCCATGAAATCCGAGATAGGATCCATATATCAGAACAAAGTATGGACTTTGGTGGACTTGCCCGATGATCGGCAAGCCATTGAGATAAATGGATCTTTAAGAAGAAGACAGACGTGGGCGGTAATGTTACCGTCTATGAAGCTCGACTTGTGGGAAAGAGTCTTTTCACAAGTTTAAGGAGTTGACTACGATGAGAATTTCTCACCCGTAGCGATGCTTAAGTCCGTCGGAATCATGTTAGCATTAGCTGTATTTTTCGATTATGAAATCTTACAGATGGATGTCAAAAACAAGTTTTCTTACCAGTTTTGTAAGAAAAGTTGTATGTGATACAATAAAAGGTTTTGTCGATCCTAAGGATGCTAAAAGGTATGCTGGCTCCAGCAATCCTCCTATGGACTAGAGCAAGCATCTCGGAATCGGAATATATGTTTTGATGGAGTGATCAAAGCTTTTAGGTTTATACAATGTTTGCTAGAAACTTGTATTTACAAGAAAGTGAGTGGGAGCACTACAACATTTCTGATAAGTATATGTGGATGACATATTGCTGATTCGAAATAATGTAGAATTTCTGGAAAGCATAAACGGTTGTTTGAAGAGTGTTTTTCAAAGGAAGACCTGGAGCTTACATATTGGGCATCAAGATCTATAGAGATAGATCAAGACGCCTGATGGTACTTTCAAAGAACACACACCTTGACATGTTTTTAAAGGAGTTCAAAATAGATCAGTCAAAGAAGGGGTTCTTACCTGAGTTGTAAGGTGTGAAGTTGAGTAAGACTCAAAGATTGACCACGACAGAAGAAAGAGGAAGGACGAAAGGTCGTCCCCTATGCTCTTGTCATAGGCCCTATACGGTATGCCATGCTGAAGTACCGCACCTATTGTGTGCCTTGCCACATGTCTGGCAAGAGGGTACAAAGGTGATCTAGGAGTGGATCACCAGATAGCATTCAAAATTATCCTTAGAGGAATAAGGAAATGTTTCTCGGTTATGGAGGTGATAAAGAGTTCGACATAAAGAGTTACGTCGATGCAAGCTTAACACCTATCCGGATAGCTCTGAGTAGAGATACCGGATACGTATAATGGAGCAATAATTTGGAATAGCTCCAAGTGGAACATGGTAGCAGCATCTACGATATAAAGTTTTGCGAATACATAGGGATCTGAATATGGCAAGACCCGTTGACTACAACCTCTCTCACACGCATAACATGATCAAACCCAGAACTCTTTGAGTGTTTATCACATAGTGATGTGAACTAGATCATTGAGTCTAGTAGACTCTTGGATGTTGGTCACATGGCGATGTGACCTGTGAGTGTTAATCACATGGCGATGTGAACTAGATTATTGACTCTAGTGCAAGTGGGAGACTGTTGGAAATATGCCCTAGAGGCAATAATAAATTGGTTATTATTATATTTCATTGTTCATGATAATCGTTTATTATCCATGCTAGAATTGTATTGATAGGAAACTCAGATACATGCGTGGATACATAGACAACACCATGTCCCTAGTAAGCCTCTAGTTGACTAGCTCGTTGATCAATAAGATGGTTACGGTTTCCTGACCATGGATATTGGATGTCGTTGATAACAGGATCACATCATTAGGAGAATGATGTGATGGACAAGAACCAATCCTAAGCCTAGCACAAAGATCGTGTAGTTCGTATGCTAAAGCTTTTCTAATGTCAAGTATCATTTCCTTAGACCATGAGATTGTGCAACTCCCGGATACCGTAGGAGTGCTTTGGGTGTGCCAAACGTCACAACGTAACTGGGTGGCTATAAAGGTTCATTACAGGTATCTCCGAAAGTGTCTGTTGGGTTGGCACGAATCGAGACTGGGATTTGTCACTCCGTGTAAACTGAGAGGTATCTCTGGGCCCACTCGGTAGGACATCATCATAATGTGCACAATGTGACCAAGGAGTTGATCACGGGATGATGTGTTACAGAACGAGTAAATAGACTTGCCGGTAACGAGATTGAACAAGATATCAGATACCGATGATCGAATCTCGGGCAAGTACAATGCCGCTGGACAAAGGGAATTGTATACAGGATTGATTGAATCCTCGACATCGTGGTTCATCCGATGAGATCATCGTGGAACATGTGGGAGCCAACATGGGTATCCAGATCCCGCTGTTGGTTATTGGCCGGAGAGTTGTCTCGGTCATGTCTGCATGGTTCCCGAACCCGTAGGGTCTACACACTTAAGGTTCGGTGACGCTAGAGTTGTTATGGGAAATAGTATGTGGTTACCGAAGGTTGTTCGGAGTCCCGGATGAGATCCCGGACATGACGAGGAGCTCCGGAATGGTCCGGAGGTGAAGATCGGTATATTGGACGAAGGGTATTGGAGTCGGGAATTGTTCCGGGGGTACCAGGTGATGACCAGCGTGTCCGAAAGGGGTTTCGGAGGCCCCGACAAGCATTGGGGGGCCTTATGGGCCAAGGGGAGAGGGCACATCAGCCCACTAAGGGGCTGAGGCCCCTCCCACCCCATCTCACGTAACCAGGAGAGGTGGGGGCGCCACCCCTAGGGCAGCCGCCCCTCCCGGCTTGGGGGGCAAGTTTCCTATGGGGTGGGGGCGCCCAAACCCATCTAGGGTTTCCCCTGTGGCCGCCGCCCCTCCCCTAGGGAACCCTAGGGCGCCTCCCCCTCCTCCCTTCCCCCTATATATAGTGAGGGAGAGAGAGGGAAGCCGCACCTCTTCCCTGGCGCAGCCCTCCCTCCTCCTACACCTCCTCCTCCTCCATAGTGCTTGGCGAAGCCCTGCTGAAGAACCACGAGCTCCATAGCCACCATGCCGTCGTGCTGCTGGAGTTCTCCCTCAACTTCTCCTCTCCCCTTGCTGGATCAAGAAGGAGGAGACGTCTCCGAACTGTACGTGTGTTGAACGCGGAGGTGCCGTCCATTTGGCGCTAGGATCATCGGTGATTTGGATCACGATGAGTACGACTCCATCGACCCCGTTCACTTGAACGCATCCGCTTAGCAATCTACAAGGGTATGTAGATGCACTCTCCTTCCCCTCGTTGCTAGATTACTCCATAGATTGATCTTGGTGATGCGTATAAAATTTTGAATTTCTGCTACGACCCCTAACAGAATTGTCCCGTGAGTGCAACCATACCCTTGCCCTCCTCTGGATCGCCGTCGATCGTCGTCGGCGATCATCGTTTGATTCGGTCGACGGTGAGATTTCAAACCTGACGGGTGGGACCCCCTCGTCAGCCTCTTCTTTCTTATTCAAACCGTTTTCTGAAAGCGCCTTCGGGCAAAGTACGCTTTCCCTTTGGGTCGGCGTATTTCTAACTGAAGCGTTTTCTGTTTTTCTAAACTAGCCCCTGGAAAGTTTCTGTTTCATCACAGATTAGTCCATGGACTAAAACCTTTATAACTTTTAAACAAAAGATGATTTTGAGCTGATTCTTTTTCTGTCATATTTATTTTTCTATCTAGTTCTTTATCATATTTATTTGAAAAATATTTGGAACAATTTTTATGCGCGCACAGTATTTACGTTAGTATCTGATTTTTTTATAACGTAGATACCGAAGGAGGTGACGGAACTGCCAACTTTGCCGAGCTAGACTCCGACTACTCCGAACTAGGCAAGCATGTTTGAATCTTTGATATGATGAGTGCTTTTCATGTTTGCTTGAGTGGTTTTCACATGGCATGTTCATATGAGAATTTGTGAAGGTTACATTTCATGCAAAGTAAGCTGCGAGTGAGCTTCGATATTGATACGTTCTTATGATGGTGATATGACCGGATCATGTGGTGGCATGATAGGTTGCAAGCTGGTACTGTTGAAGCATGCCAGTTTTATATCAACTATTTAACTCCAGTTTTAACGTGGATCAAGTCTTGTTCCCGTTCGTCCCCTTCCGTGCTACCACATGTTTTTTGCAAAGAATGTGGTTTAGTAAGTTGCAAACCTCTTTCCTTGTACACACCAAATAGAGGGGCCGTGATGAGGGTTCCATGGCCCTGGATTAAAGCCCGTCATCCAGTCGGGGGGCATGAGTGTTTCCGGTTGGCCCCGAAAGGGGGGCACCCCTTAGAGCGCACGATATAAATTTGATCCCATTCTATTCGAGGTTGTAGCCTCCCCGTCTTAGAGTTTTTCTTGAACGTTGCCTAGGGTGATTCCTGGCAGCGGAATGTGGAATGAGTGTGTATTGGTTAGATGTGTTTCTTCTAAAATACTGTAAACAGAACTAGTCCTTTGTGACTACTGAAATCCGTTGGCTGTGGGTAAAGAGTACAAACTCTGCAGAGTCAAAACCAGTCAAGTAACCATATTCGTGGTCAAGGACCTCGATCATCACATCAGTGTCAGTCTCAGTGACAGTCTCCGGAGAATAAGCATGAAACCGAGAATGGTAAACCCGGCTGAATGTTATTCCTATGGATGGACTAACCAGTTTATTATTATGTACCGAGTACCCCTTGGGATGATGTTACTTTCATGAGCTACTTGAATTCGAATGACGAAATATAAGCCCTTTATGTGATGTCGCTCAGACGTCCGACTGTGGCATTCTTGTTATTTACTTTTGATATAAGCCCATTATGTGATGTCGCTCAGACGTCCGACTGTGGCATTCTTGTTATTTACTTTTGGTATAAGCCCTTTATGTGATGTCGCTCAGACGTCCGACTGTGGCATTCTTCTTATTTATTTTTGATATAAGCCCTTTATGTGATGTCGCTCAGACGTCCGACTGTGGCATTCTTGTTATTTACTTTTGATATAAGCCCTTTATGTGATGTCGTTGAGGCGTCGGATTGTGGCATCCTTGTTATTTACTTTCATTAGAAGCCCTTTTCGAGATGTCGCTTAGACGTCCGACTGTGGCACACACTGTCAATTTACGTTTCAATATAAGCCCTTTATGTGGTGTCGCCCTGACGCCCGACTGCGGCATGTTAATTTATTTTTACCTTTCGAGGCGTCGCTTCAGACACCCGATCGGTCTTCAGCTATTTTATTGGGATTTCGGGAGGACTACCGCCCGACTTCCTTTTATTTATCGTGCAGTGCAAATTTATTACCTGAGTGTGCATTACTAATCTACTCATGTGCATCATGTTTGCATTTGTTATATCTTATGTCCAAACTGTCTTGCGAGTACATTCAAAGTACTCACCTGGCTTGTTGATTTGGCCAGATGTTGACGAAGGCGATCTTATGGATGAAGAGTACGATAGCGAGTCCGACGCCTAGAGGAGTCCCAGTCAGTCTCGTGCGATCTTGGAGTTGGTCACTTGTATTATATACGCTTCCGCTACCCTAATAAAATCATCAAGCCTTACTCCGGCAGTTGATGAGCTGTAAGATTTTGGAGTCATGTCACCCACTTCACTGTGACATATCCACCACGACTTTTATTACGAGTCAGTAGTTATGCCACCATACCCCTTTGTGTCATATCCATCTTTATGTATAATATCGGCGTGCTTGTAATAAAATTGTTGAGCAGCCTCAGCTCAACCTTGTATAATATTTAGTACTTCTGGATTTCTGTATCAAGGATTTGTCTACCAGTAAGGAGAATTCTTCTATACTGGTCTGATTTAATGGTCGGGTTTTCGATAAATGTTTTATTGGAAAAACCGGTCCTGACAACCTTGGTATCAGAGCCAGGCTGACTGTAGGAAGCCACTAGGTGCAATCGCTAATCGGTTATTAGCGTAATAAGTGCTATTTTTTAACATTTTGCAATTGTAGCAATTTTCTGTTAGTCATCATAAATTTATGAATTGACTATCTGGGATTTTTGTCTACTTTTGTAGATGGCTGGCAGCGACTGTGAGTCACAGGTGTTCGCCAATGTACCTGAGGGGTTTATCAAGCTCCTCGTCTCCATCACCAAGGTCACGATCGGGCCATCGACTCGTCCGGAGTTCACACTCTACCAGCACAAGATCAGCGACAGCGTGTCTATGCACCAGGCCATGGTGCAATTCAAGGGAGGACGTTCTGAGTCACGCTGCTTCCGATTTGTGGGAAGGGCCATGCCTACGGAGAGGCATGCCATGCAGATGGCTGCTCGTGAGGCGATAGCTCATCTCTGGGATGCTCTTCCTTCGATGAAGACTCGTCGCTACCGCTACCTCCCATGCCACGTGCCATACACTTGTCACTATGCGTTCGCTTGCGCTAGGGGGGAGAGAGATGAGGCTATTGAAATGTTGGTTGAGTATCTCAAGGCTCTTGAGGCAGCTTTTGACAACCTCGTGGATGACTTTGTGGCTTCTCGTATGGACTTCGTTCAAGGCTGTTCCGCCAACAGGAGGGAGCTCCTCCATACAGCACCACTACTGACTTACGTCTCGTCCTCAACATCCTATACACCTGCCATCTTAGCCACCGCCTGCCTACCACTGAGGAGTTTGACCAAGTCATTGCTCCTACTCCAGTCAATGCTGCACCACCTGCCGCGCCCGCACCAGCTCCTCAAACCAGTACTTCGCGCTTGGAACCTATTAGTGAGGAGGAGGTTGAGTCCCCAGCATCACCGGGTCTTACCCTCGGCAGGCCGAAGGAAGTTTTTACCATCTCTGACTGAGTACGCCTAGCATCCGTACGATGTACCAGCTTGTATGATATGTTTATATGTATATAGGTTTGGTGAGAAGTAGTTTGTGTGCGCATCATGTAGGAACTCGGAGAAGTGCACTAGCCTAAATAACACGCCAGGAATGTGTACGCACATCCTGAGTGATGTATTGTATAATTACGGCTTGCGTGTAAGATATGTACTGAGCGGTCCTTCTCCATGCGCAATCAAGTATTTTCTTGAAAAAAAATCTGCCTTTGTAAAATTATTTATTTTTGCCACTTAGTTTTTCTCATGAATTCTGCAAAAATACCCCAGAGTGGAAAATGCCTCGTCCCTGGACTCGTTCCATGCCAAGTCCCCCGGAAGAAGATTATGGTACCCAGACAGGTAACAGTTTCACACAGGGGCAGTCAAGTCAGCAAGGCAGTGAAGCAGCATTTTCTCAAGTATGCCGCCTTTATGAGCAAAGCCAGAAGCAGCATCAAGAAATGATGAACCATGTTATCAATATGGGAAATCACCGTGAACCATATCAACGGTATTCCAAATTGTCTGAACTACAAAAGACACGTCCCCCAACATTCTCTCACACTGATAGACCTCTTGAGGCCGATGATTAGCTTTGAGACATTGAAAGGAAGTTAATTATTGCACAATGTTCGGACCGTGAGAAGGTACTTTATGCACCTCACTACCTCACTCGAGCAACTGCATCATGGTGGGAAAATTTCCCACACATGCACCCCAATGAAAATAACATCACCTAGGAAGAATTTAAAAAAGGTTTTCGTAGGGCGCACATTCCCAGAAGTATTATGAAGATCAAGAAAAGGGAGTTTGATGACCTCAAGCAGAGATGCATGACAGTGACTGAGTACAATAGTCAGTTTACTCAATTATCTCGTTATGACAACGAAGAGCATATGACTGAAAATAAAAAGATGGAAAAAAATTTGGACGGTCTGGCACCAGCACTTAAATGCTAGCTGGTCGTACACACCTTTCCGGATTTCAAAACACTTGTGCACAAAGCTATTACATTGGAAAATGAGCGCCGCAGCTTGGAGGATTTTCGCAAGCGCAAAAGGGATAAGACTACTCATGCTCGCAACAACCGGAACAAGACTGATCTTCAGAAAACTGGAGCGAACAAATCCACAACTACTGTTCCACGCCCAAACAAAAAATTTCATGCAAGAGACAAGGATTTTACATATCTCCCAGGTGTTACTTGCTACGCTTGTGGAGAGGAAGGACACTATGCTAAACAGTGCCCAAAGCCAAGAAACTCGGCCCCCAAGCCGAACAACAGTGGAAATAATTCAACACCCAAGCGTAACAACTTCAACCCCAATAATAATCACAAGAAGGGTCACTTGAACCACGTGACCAAGGAGGAGGCACAAAATGCCCCGGATATCGTGCTCGGTACGTTCCCTGTCAACACAATACCTGCCACGGTTTTGTTTGATTCTGGAGCTTCTCACTCATTCATTTCAAAGAAATTTGCTTCACAACATGACTTTTCGATGCTTCCTTTGGAAAAATCCATGACCATCAAGTCCCTCGGGATTAAGCAAATCACTCAGAGTTACTGCCAAGGTGTGGTTATTGAGATTGAGGGACTAAAGTTTCAGGCAAACCTCATTGTGTTGGAAAATAAGGGACTGGATGTTATCCTAGGAATGGACTGGTTAACCACCAACAAGGGATTTACCGACTGCTTCAATCAGACTATAATTCTTACTCATCATCACGGGAAGACGATAAAAGTTGCAGATCAAGAAATGCCAATATCACGGCAACCAAGGTTGAACAAGGTGGACATTTCGAAGTTAAGAAAAGTTCCAGTGGTGTGTGAGTTCCGTGACGTATTGCCCGAAGAAATACCAGGCATGCCACCAGACCGGGAAATAGAGTTCATCATTGAACTAGCACCTGGAACCACCCCCATTTATAAGAAACCCTATAGAATGGCACCCTCCAAGTTGGTAGAATTAAAGAAGCAAATAAAAGAATTACTGGACAAAGGATTTATACGGGCCAGCTCCTCACGTTGGGGTTCACCAGTTTTATTTGCCAAGAAAAAGGATGGGACACTGAGATTATGTATAGATTATCGAGCACTCAATATGGTCACCATCAAAAACAAATATCCGATGCCACAGATAAATGATTTATTTGACCAGCTCGCACAAGCCAAGGTTTTCTCAAAAATTGTTTAAGGTCGGGGTATCATCAGTTAAAAGTGCGGACAGAAGATATCCCTAAGACACCATTCACCTCCAGATACGGATTATATGAATTTACAGTAATGCTGTTTGGACTGACAAACGCCCCTGCATATTTTGTCCACCTCATGAACAAAGTGTTTATGAAATTTATGGACAAATTTGTTGTGGTATTCATTGATGATATTCTGGTATACTCTAAGACCCCATAAGAACATGCTGAACATCTCAGAATTGTACTGGGAGAATTAAGGAAACATCAATTATACGCCAAATTCAGCAAATGTGAATTTTGGTTAAGATAGGTTGGTTTTCTAGGCCACATATTGACCCAAGAAGGTGTTGCCGTGGACCCAGAAAAAGTCAAGGTCATACTTGGCTGGAAACCACCAACCAACGTAATAGATGTACGAAGTTTCCTGGGGATGGCTGGATATTACCGAAGGTTTATTGAGGGGTTCTCCACCATAGAAAAACCAATGACACAGTTACTCAAGAAGGATAAGAAATTTGTATGGACTGAATCTTGCGAGAAAAGTTTCCAAGAACTCAAAAGGAAATTAACAACAGCACTAGTATTGGTTGTACCAAACATACACAAAAGTTTTGAAGTATATTGTGACGCATCCCGGAAGGGCCTCGGATGCGTACTAATGCAAGAAAGCAAGGTAGTCGCATACGCTTCCAAACAACTACGAAGGCATGAAGAAATTATCCTACTCATGACTTGGAATTGGCAGCAGTCATTCATGCACTCAAAGAGTGGAGACACTTTTTGCTTGGAAATCATTGTGAAATATATACGGACCATAAAAGCCTCAAATATATTTTCACACAGCCAGAACTCAATTTACGGCAACGGCGCTGGTTGGAATTAGTGAAAGATTATGATGTTGGCATTCACTACCATCCAGGAAAGGCGAATGTAGTGGCAGATGCTCTTAGTCGAAACCCCAGCTCGGGCAATGATAGTCTACAGAACTTGAGACCTGAATTTCAGCAGGAGTTCGCCAAACTCAACTTGGTGATGGTCACTGAAGGCAATGTGTCAAATTTGGAAATACAACCCACCCTAATGGAACAGATTAAGAAGGCTCAGCATGGACACCCCATCATCGAAGGCAGAAAAAGAAAAGTGAGTCTGGGCAAGGCTTCAGAATTCTTCATAGACGATAAGGGAATATTATGGTACAGAGACAGACTTTGCGTACCAAATATAGAGGATCTCAAACAGAAAATTCTAGCCGAAGGCCACACCGCTCCATATTCAATTCACCTTGGAGGAACCAAAATGTACAAGGACATTCAGGAAAAAATTTGGTGGCACGGTATGAAGAGGGATATAGCCACATTCATTGCATGTTGTGATTCATGTCAGCGCATTAAGGCCGAGCACCAAAAACCATCAGGACTATTACAGCCAAACTGGATACCTAAGTGGAAATGGGACGAAATTGGAATGGATTTTATTATTGGACTACCTCGGTCATGACATGGAAATGATGCCATATGGGTCATCACAGATAGATTAACTAAGGTGGCACATTTCATCCCGGTAAAGACAACCCACACCACTCAGAAGCTTGCCAAACTTTACCTCTCCCGTATAGTTTGTCAGCATGGAATTCCAAAGACTATAATATCCGACAGAGGCACTCAATTCGTCTCTAGATTTTGGGATCATTTACAACAAGCTCTGGGAACTCAACTAGTATTCAGTACAGCATACCACCCCCACACTGGAGGACAAACTGAACGTGTGAACCAAATTCTAGAGGACATGCTAAGAGCATGTGTTCTCACCTACGAAATCAGTTGGGAAGAAAGCTTGCCGTATGCCGAGTTCGCATACAACAACAGTTACCAAGCCAGTCTACAAATGGCACCTTTTGAAGCCTTGTACGGGCGAAGATGCCGTACCCCATTAAATTGGTCAGAAACAGGAGACAGTCGTATCTTCAGCCCAGACATGCTCAAGGAAGATGAGGAGAAAGTTAGACTAATCAGGGATCGACTCAAGACAGCCCAGAGCCAACAAAAGAGTTATTACGATCAAAAACATCGTGAATTCAGCTTTGAACCCGGTGAATATGTGTATCTACGAGTATCTTCCATGAGGGGCCTGCAACGATTCAAAGTTAAAGGAAAGCTAGCACCACGGTTTATTGGACCCTTCTGTGTGATTGCATGAAGAGGCACAGTGGCCTACCAGCTAGACCTACCCGAAGAACTGTCAGACGTCCACAACGTGTTCCACGTCTCACAGTAGAGGAAATGTGTAAGCAACCCAGAAAAGCATGTATCTCATGAAAACATTGACATGCAACCAGACCTCACCTACACGGAACGTCCAATAAAAATATTGGAAGAGTCTGAAAGGAGGACCCGTCAGAAAACAATTAAGTTTTTCAAGGTTCAGTGGAGCAATCACACCGAGAATGAAGCAACATGGGAGAGAGAGGATTTTCTTCGGACAGAGTACCCACACCTATTTGAGGATCAGCTGAAATCTCAGGGACGAGATTTTTCCTAAGGGGGTAGGTGTTGTAACACTCCAAATTTTTTTGATTTGGTTTTATCAAATTCTTTATTTAATTGGAAGGAGGTTATTTAATTTTTTTTAAAGACTCCTTCTAAAAAAAATTCATTTGTGACAAGTATTTTTTTTGGGTTCTTCCCAATCTTGATCTTTGGTCTTAAGGGTTTTTCATCTTGTGTTGGCTCTACACAAATAATTTTGGAAGATTTTTATAATTTCTTTTTATTAAAAAGAATTCCTATAAATTATGGATTTATTCTTCCCCATTCAAAAATTTCTCTCTTGCCATGGCCTATGTAGAAAATCTTCTTCCAAAACCCACCTCCCTACTTTGGTCAAGTCAAGCATCAAGTCCAGCAAGGTTCAACTTCTCCTATATTTTTATTTCTATTTGTTTTAACCTCAAAATCATTTTCTGTCATTTATTTGGACTATGGTGGTTTACAAAGGAACTACAAGATTTCCTTTGAGTCTTGGCCCCAAATAAACTCCTCTGGCTAGTCCTTAGTACCCTCAACCTAGATCCATCAAGATTTGCTAGTCCACAGTTCAAATTTTTCAAAATTTGCTTGCTGCAAGTTTGGACCAGATTTGCCATTTTTGGTGAATTTCATTTTTTTATTTTCCAAAAATTCTGAGATAAATCAGGCAGTCTCTAGATGCATCAAGAGATCACCTCACCAAGTCTCAGCTCAAGAAAAATTTTCCACATGCTCAAAACATTTCGTCGAACAGCTAGTGTGCACTGTTTCTGTTCAAATTCAGAGTTGAGTGTTTCAGTTTCAGTCATCGGTGTCGTTTTCTTCAGAGCCTCACGTCGATCTCGCCAGTAACTGCAGTGGCGCCATGCTCCTTGTTCCTCCTTCTTATCCATCACGCCGCACGGTCGTCTGGACGGGTGCGAGCGTCGGCGGTGAGCTGGCAGGGGTACATCGCCCCCATGAGCAGCGACAACAACGTTCGCTGCGGCCGCCAGAGAGGCTTGGCGTGGAACGGTGCCGTCCAGCACCGCCCACACCACTAGGAGCCTCCACGTGGCTGTCCTCTTCTCAGTGCACTGCAGAACCGTCGCCATGGCCTGAGAGGCGCAGAGCACGCTCTCTGCCGCCGCCGAGCCCGTGAGCTCCGTGTTGGAAATATGCCCTAGAGGCAATAATAAAAGTATTATTATTATATTTCTTTGTTCATGATAATTGTCTTTATTCATACTATAACTGTATTATCTGGAAATCTTAATACACGTGTGAATAATAGACACCAACATGTCCCTAGTAAGCCTCTAGTTGACTAGCTCGTTGATCAACAGATAGTCATGGTTTCCTGACTATGGACATTGGATGTCATTGATAACGAGATCACATCATTAGGAGAATGATGTTATGGACAAGACCCAATCCTAAACATAGCACAAGATCGTATAGTTCGTTTGCTAGAGTTTTCCAATGTCAAGTATCTTTTCCTTAGACCATGAGATCGTGTAACTCCCGGATACCGTAGGAGTGCTTTGGGTGTGCCAAACGTCACAACGTAACTGGGTGACTATAAAGGTATACTACGGGTATCTCCGAAAGTGTCTGTTGGGTTGACATGGATCAAGACGGGGATTTGTCACTCTGTATGACGGAGAGGTATCACTGGGCCCACTCAGTAATGCATCATCATAATGAGCTCAAAGTGACCAAGTCTTTGGTCACGGGATCATGCATTACGGTACGAGTAAAGTGACTTGCTGGTAACGAGATTGAACGAGGTATTGGGATACCGACGATCGGATCTCGAGCAAGTAACATACCGATTGACAAAGGGAATTGTATACGTGGTTGTTTGAATCCTCGACATCGTGGTTCATCCGTTGAGATCATCGAGGAGCATGTGGGAGCCAACATGGGTATCCAGATCCCGCTGTTGGTTATTGACCGGAGAGCGATCTCGGTCATGTCTACATGTCTCCCGAACCCGTAGGGTCTACACACTTAAGGTTCGGTGACGCTAGGGTTGTAGGGATATGTATATGCAGTAACCCGAATGTTGTTCGGAGTCCCGGATGAGATCCCGGACGTCACGAGGAGTTCTGGAATGGTCCGGAGGTAAAGAATTATATATAGGAAGTACTATTTCGGGCATCGGGACAAGTTTCGGGGTCACCGGTATTGTACCGGGACCACCGGAAGGGTCCCGGGGGCCCACCGGGTGGGGCCACCTGTCCTAGGGGGCCACATGGGCTGTAGGGGGTGCGCCTTGGCCTACATGGTCCAAGGGCACCAGCCCCAAGAGGCCCATGCGCCCAGGGTTTCAAGGAGGAAGAGTCCTAGGAGGGAAAGGCACCTCCTAGGTGCCTTGGGGAGGAGGGATTCCTCCCCCTTGGCCGCACCCCCCTAGGAGATTGGATCTCCTAGGGCCGGCACCCCCCCTTGGCCCTCCTATATATAGTGGGGGAAGGAGGGCTTTTCATCCACGCCTTTGGTTGCCTCCCTCTCCCTCTCCAACACCTCCTCCTCCTCCATAGTGCTTGGCGAAGCCCTGCCGGAGTACTGCAGCTCCATCATCACCACGCCGTCGTGCTGCTGCTGGTGCCATCTCCCTCAACCTCTCCTTCCCCCTTGCTGGATCAAGAAGAAGGAGAAGTGGCTGTTCCGTACGTGTGTTGAACGTGGAGGTGCCGTCCGTTCGGTGCTAGGATCTTCGGTGATTCGAATCACGTCGAGTACGACTCCCTCATCCCCGTTCTTTGAACGCTTCCGCTCGCGATCTACAAGGTACGTAGATGCATCTAATCACTCGTTGCTAGATGAACTCCTAGATGGATCGTGGTGAAACCGTAGGAATTTTTTTGTTTTCTGCAACGTTCCCCAACAGTGGCATCATGAGCTAGGTCTATGCGTAGTTCTTCTTGCGCGAGTAGAACACAATTTGTTGTGGGCGTAGATGTTGTCAACTTTCTTGCCGCTACTAGTCTTATCTTGCGTCAACGGTGTTGTGGGATGAAGCGGCCCGGACCAACCTTACACGTACGCTTACGTGAGACCGGTTCCACCGACTAACATGCACAAGTTGCATAAGGTGGCTGGCGGGTGTCTGTCTCTCCTACTTTAGTTGGAGCGGATTCGATGAAAAGGGTCCTTATGAAGGGTAAATAGAAGTTGACAAATCACGTTGTGGCTTTCACGTAGGTAAGAAAACGTTCTTGCTAGAACCCTACTTCAGCCACGTAAAACTTGCAACAACAATTAGAGGACGTCTAACTTGTTTTTGCAGCAAGTGCTTTGTGATATGATATGGCCAAAGTTGTGATGAATGATGAATGATCTATATGTGATGTATGAGATGTTCATGCTATTGTAATAGGAATCACAACTTACATGTCGATGAGTATGACGGTGACAAGATGATCATGGAGCCCCAAGATGGAGATCAAAGGAGCTATGTGATATTGGCCATATCATGTCACTATTATTATTTGATTGCATGTGATGTTTATCATGTTTTGCATCTTGTTTGCTTAGAACGACAGTAGTAAATAAGATGATCCCTCATAATAATTTCAAGAAAGTGTTCCCCCTAACTGTGCACCGTTGCTAAAGTTCATCGTTTCGAAGCACCACGTGATGATCAGGTGTGATAGATCCTTACGTTCACATACAATGGGTGTAAGACAGATTTACACACGCAATACACTTAGGTTGACTTGACGAGCCTAGCATGTGCATAGACATGGCCTCGGAACACAGAAGACCGAAAGGTCGAGCATGAGTCGTATAGAAGATACAATCAACATGAAGATGTTCACCGATGTTGACTAGTCCATCTCACGTGATGATCGGACACGGCCTAGCTAACTCGGATCATGTTATACTTAGATGACTAGAAGAGGGATGTCTATCTAAGTGGGAGTTCATTATAATTTGATTAGATGAACTTAATTATCATGAACTTAGTCTAAATATTTTACAATATGTCTTGTAGATCAAATGGCCAACGTAGTCCTCAACTTCAACGCGTTCCTAGAGAAAACCAAGCTGAAAGACGATGGCAGCAACTACACGGACTGGGTCCGGAACCTGAGGATCATCCTCATAGCTGCCAAGAAAGATTATGTCCTACAAGCACCGCTAGGTGATACACCTGTTCTCCCTGCAGAACAAGACGTTATGAACGCTTGGCAGGCACGTACCGATGACTACTCCCTCGTTCAGTGCGGCATGCTTTACAGCTTAGAGCCGGGGCTCCAAAAGCGTTTTGAGAGACATGGAGCATATGAGATGTTCGAAGAGCTGAAAATGGTTTTTCAAGCTCATGCCCGGGTCGAGAGATATGAAGTCTCCGACAAATTCTTCAGCTATAAGATGGAGGAAAATAGTTCTGTCAGTGAGCATATACTCACTATGTCTGGGTTACATAACCGCTTGACTCAGCTGGGAGTTAATCTCCCAGATGACGCGGTCATTGACAGGATCCCTCAGTCGCTTCCACCGAGCTACAAGAGCTTTGTGATGAACTTCAATATGCAGGGGATGGAAAAGACCATTCCTGAAGTATTTGCTATGCTGAAATCAGCAGAGGTAGAAGTCAAGAAGGAACCTCAAGTGTTGATGGTCAATAAAACCACTAAGTTCAAGAAGGGCAAGGGTAAAAAGAACTTCAAGAAGGACGGCAAGGGAGTTGCCGCGCCTGACAAGCAAGCTGCCGGGAAGAAGCCAAAGAATGGACCCAAGCCCGAGACTGAGTGCTTTTATTGCAAGGAAAGTGGTCACTGGAAGCGGAACTGCCCCAAATACTTAGCGGACAAGAAGGCCGGCAAAATGAAAGGTATATGTGATATACATGTAATTGATGTGTACCTTACCAGTACTCGTAGTAGCTCCTGGGTATTTGATACCGGTGCGGTTGCTCACATTTGTAACTCAAAACAGGAGCTGCGGAATAAACGGAGACTGGCGAAGGACGAGGTGACAATGCGCGTCGGGAATGGTTCCAAGGTCGATGTGATCGCCGTCGGCACGCTACCTCTACATTTACCTACGGGATTAGTTTTGAACCCCAATAATTGTTATTTAGTGCCAAGTTTGAGCATGAACATTGTATCAGGATCTCATTTAATTCGAGATGGCTACTCATTTAAATCCGAGAATAATGGTTGTTCTATTTATATGAGAGATATGTTTTATGGTCATGCTCCGATGGTGAATGGTTTATTCTTTATGAAGCTCGAGCGTAATGCTACACATATTCATAGTGTAAGTACCAAAAGATGTAAGATTGATAATGATAGTCCCACATACTTGTGGCACCGCCGCCTTGGTCACATAGGTGTCAAACACATGAAGAAGCTCTATGCTGATGGACTTTTAGAGTCTCTTGATTATGAATCATTTGACACGTGCGAACCATGCCTCATGGGTAAAATGACCAAGACTCCGTTCTCAGGAACAATGGAGCGAGCAACCAACTTATTGGAAATCATACAACTGATGTGTGCGGTCCAATGAGTGTTGAGGCTCGCGGTGGCTGTCGTTATGTTCTCACCCTCACTGATGACTTGAGTAGATATGGGTATGTCTACTTAATGAAACACAAGTCTAAGACCTTTGAAAAGTTCAAGGAATTTCAGAGTGAAGTTGAGAATCAACGTGACAGGAAAATCAAGTTTCTACGATCAGATCGTGGAGGAGAATACTTGAGTCACGAGTTTGGTACACACTTAAGAAAATGTGGAATAGTTTCACAACTCACGCCGCCTGGAACACCTCAGCGTAATGGTGTGTCCGAACATCGTAATCGCACTCTATTAGATATGGTGCGATATATGATGTCTCTTGCCGATTTACCACTATCTTTTTGGGGCTATGCTTTAGAGACTGTCGCATTCACTTTAAATAGGGCACCGTCGAAATCCATTGAGACGACACCGTTTGAATTATGGTTTGGGAAGAAACCTAAGCTGTCGTTTCTAAAAGTTTGGGGATGCGATGCTTATGTCAGGAAACTTCAACCTGAAAAGCTCGAACCCAAATCGGAAAAATGCGTCTTCATAGGATACCCTAAAGAAACTATTGGGTATATCTTCTACCTCAGATCCGAAGGCAAGATCTTTGTTGACAAGAATGGGTCCTTTCTAGAGAAAGAGTTTCTCTCGAAAGAAGTAAGTGGGAGGAAAGTAGAACTTGATGAAGTATTACCTCTTGAACCGGAAAATGGCGCAACTCAACAAAATGTTCCTGAGGTGCCTGCACCGACTAGAGAGGAAGTTAATGATGATGATCAAGATACTTCTGATCAAGCTCCTACTGAAATTCGAAGGTCCACAAGGACACGTTCCGCACCAGAGTGGTATGGCAACCCTGTCTTGGAAATCATGTTGTTAGACAACGGTGAACCTTCGAACTATGAAGAAGCGATGGTGGGCCCGGATTCCGACAAATGGCTAGAAGCCATGAAATCCGAGATAGGATCCATGTATGAAAACGAAGTATGGACTTTGACTAACTTGCCCGTTGAACGGCGAGCCATAGAAAATAAATGGATCTTTAAGAAGAAGACAGACGCGGATGGTAATGTGACCATCTATAAAGCTCGGCTTGTCGCTAAGGGTTATCGACAAGTTCAAGGGGTTGACTACGATGAGACTTTCTCACCGATAGCGAAGCTGAAGTCCGTCCGAATCATGTTAGCAATTGCCGCATTTTATGATTATGAGATATGGCAGATGGATGTCAAAACGGCATTCCTTAATGGTTTCCTTAAGGAAGAATTGTATATGATGCAGCCGGAAGGTTTTGTCGATCCTAAGAATGCTGACAAGGTGTGCAAGCTCCAACGCTCGATTTATGGGCTGGTGCAAGCATCTCGGAGTTGGAACATTCGCTTTGATGAGATGATCAAAGCGTTTGGGTTTACGCAGACTTATGGAGAAGCCTGCGTTTACAAGAAAGTGAGTGGGAGCTCTGTAGCATTTCTCATATTATATGTAGATGACATACTTTTGATGGGAAATGATATAGAACTCTTGGACAACATTAAGGCCTACTTGAATAAAAGTTTTTCAATGAAGGACCTTGGTGAAGCTGCTTATATATTAGGCATCAAGATCTATAGAGATAGATCAAGACGCCTCATAGGTCTTTCACAAAGCACATACCTTGATAAGATATTGAAGAAATTCAATATGGATCATTCTAAGAAGGGGTTCTTGCCTGTGTTACAAGGTGTGAAATTGAGCTCGGCTCAATGTCCGACCACTGTAGAAGATATAGAAGAGATGAGTGTCATCCCCTATGCCTCAGCCATAGGTTCTATTATGTATGCCATGCTGTGTACCAGACCTGATATAAACCTTGTCGTAAGTTTGATAGGAAGGTACCAAAGTAATCCCGGCAAGGAACACTGGACAGCGGTCAAGAATATCCTGAAGTTCCTGAAAAGGACTAAGGAAATGTTTCTCGTTTATGGAGGTGACGAAGAGCTCGTCGTAAAGGGTTACGTGGACGCTAGCTTCGACATAGATCTGGATGACTCTAAGTCATAGACCAGATACGTGTATATTTTGAATGGTGGGGCAGTAAGCTGGTGCAGTTGCAAGCAGAGCGTTGTGGCGGGATCTACATGTGAAGCGGAGTACATGGCAGCCTCGGAGGCAGCACATGAAGCAATTTGGGTGAAGGAGTTCATCACCGACCTAGGAGTCATACCCAATGCGTCGGGGCCGATCAAGCTCTTCTGTGACAACACTGGAGCTATTGCTCTTGCAAAGGAGCCCAGGTTTCACAAGAAGACAAGGCACATCAAGCGTCGCTTCAACTCCATTCGTGAAAATGTTCAAGATGGAGACATAGAGATTTGTAAAGTACATATGGACCTGAATGTAGTAGATCCGTTGACTAAACCTCTCCCTAGAGCAAAACATGATCAACACCAGAATTCCATGGGTGTTCGATTCATAACAATGTAACTAGATTATTGACTCTAGTGCAAGTGGGAGACTGTTGGAAATATGCCCTAGAGGCAATAATAAAAGTATTATTATTATATTTCTTTGTTCATGATAATTGTCTTTATTCATGCTATAACTGTATTATCCGGAAATCGTAATACACGTGTGAATAATAGACACCAACATGTCCCTAGTAAGCCTCTAGTTGACTAGCTCGTTGATCAACAGATAGTCATGGTTTCCTGACTATGGACATTGGATGTCATTGATAACGAGATCACATCATTAGGAGAATGATGTGATGGACAAGACCCAATCCTAAACATAGCACAAGATCGTATAGTTCGTTTGCTAGAGTTTTCCAATGTCAAGTATCTTTTCCTTAGACCATGAGATCGTGTAACTCCCAGATACCGTAGGAGTGCTTTGGGTGTGCCAAACGTCACAACGTAACTGGGTGACTATAAAGGTATACTACGGGTATCTCCGAAAGTGTCTGTTGGGTTGACATGGATCAAGACGGGGATTTGTCACTCCGTATGACGGAGAGGTATCACTGGGCCCACTCAGTAATGCATCATCATAATGAGCTCAGAGTGACCAAGTGTTTGGTCACGGGATCATGCATTACGGTACGAGTAAAGTGACTTGCTGGTAACGAGATTGAACGAGGTATTGGGATACCGACGATCGGATCTCGAGCAAGTAACATACCGATTGACAAAGGGAATTGTATACGGGGTTGTTTGAATCCTCGACATCGTGGTTCATCCGATGAGATCATCGAGGAGCATGTGGGAGCCAACATGGGTATCCAGATCCCGCTGTTGGTTATTGACCGGAGAGCGATCTCGGTCATGTCTACATGTCTCCCGAACCCGTAGGGTCTACACACTTAAGGTTCGGTGACGCTAGGGTTGTAGGGATATGTATATGCAGTAACCCGAATGTTGTTCGGAGTCCCGGATGAGATCCCGGACGTCACGAGGAGTTCCGGAATGGTCCGGAGGTAAAGAATTATATATAGGAAGTACTATTTCGGGCATCGGGACAAGTTTCGGGGTCACCGGTATTGTACCGGGACCACTGGAAGGGTCCCGGGGGCCCACCGGGTGGGGCCACCTGTCCCGGGGGCCACATGGGCTGTAGGGGGTGTGCCTTGGCCTACATGGGCCAAGGGCACCAGCCCCAAGAGGCCCATGCGCCCAGGGTTTCAAGGAGGAAGAGTCCTAGGAGGGGAAGGCACCTCCTAGGTGCCTTGGGGAGGAGGGATTCCTCCCCCATGGCCGCACCCCCCTAGGAGATTGGATCTCCTAGGGCCGGCGCCCCCCCCTTGGCCCTCCTATATATAGTGGGGGAAGGAGGGCTTTTCATCCACGCCTTTGGTTGCCTCCCTCTCCCTCTCCAACACCTCCTCCTCCTCCATAGTGCTTGGCGAAGCCCTGCCGGAGTACTGCAGCTCCATCATCACCACGCCGTCGTGCTGCTGCTAGTGCCATCTCCCTCAACCTCTCCTTCCCCCTTGCTGGATCAAGAAGAAGGAGACGTGGCTGTTCCGTACGTGTGTTGAACGCGGAGGTGCCGTCCGTTCGGTGCTAGGATCTTCGGTGATTCGAATCACGTCGAGTACGACTCCCTCATCCCCGTTCTTTGAACGCTTCCGCTCGCAATCTACAAGGTACGTAGATGCATCTAATCACTCGTTGCTAGATGAACTCCTAGATGGATCGTGGTGAAACCGTAGGAAATTTTTTGTTTTCTGCAACGTTCCCCAACACTCCGTTCCATCGAAGCCACGGGAGCAGGCCAAATCCGACCAGGTTAGCCGTTGAAAGGTGCCAGTAGACCAATGCGAAGCTGCCCAGTCACCTAAACCTCCAGCCCGACCACTACCTCGCCGTAATCGTTCGCCGGAGTAATCCCGTTCGCGGCAACCGCCTCGGACCGGCTATAAATGGAGGCCCCGGGCTCGTTCTCGACCCAGCACCTCCCCTCCTCGCCTCAAAACCTCGCCACGCTCATCAGAGGGCCTCGGGAGAGCCTTCTTCCCCGACTCCGGCCACCCCGATCCGCTTCCGGCTCCGGCAAGATTCTCTCTGGTGAGAGCAACCCCGCCTCCCAAACTGTGCCAGTAGCCTCCTAGTGCACCCACTCCCCTAACCCGCGCTTCAATTTGGAGGTTGCAGCTCCCCTCAGAGGGATCCATCCTCGACCGAACTACCGCCCGCCGGAGTGGAGGCCGCCGTCGACGTGGTGCTCGCCGACGACCAAGTCCACCACCCACCAACGCGGAATTGTCCTGTGAGTGCAACCATACCCATGCCCTCCTCTGGATCGCCGTCGACCGTCGCCGGCGATCATCGTTTGCTTCGGTCGACAGTGAGATTTCAAACCTGACGGGTGGGACCCCCTCGTTAGCCTCTTCTTTCTTATTCGAACCATTTTCTGAAAGCGCATTCGGGCAAAGTACGCTTTCCCTTGGGTCGGCATATTTCTAACTGAAGCGTTTTCTGTTTTTCTAAACTAGCCCCTGGAAAGTTTCTGTTTTATCATAGATTAGTCCCTGGACTAAAACCTTTATAACTTTTAAACAAAAGATGATTTTGAGCTGATTCTTTTTCCGTCATCTTTATTTTTCTATCTAGTTCTTTATCATATTTATTTGAAAAATATTTGGAACAATTTTTATGCACGCACGGTATTTACGTTAGTATCCGATTTTTTTACAACGTAGATACCGAAGGAGTTGACGGAACCGCCAACTTCGTCGAGCTAGACTCCGACTACTCCGGACCAGGCAAGCATATTTGAACCTTTGATATGATGAGTGTTATTCATGTTTGCTTGAGTGGTTTTCACATGGCATGTTCATATGAGCATTTTTGAAGGTTACATTTCATGCAAAGTAAGCTGCGAGTGAGCTTCAATATTGATACGTTCTTATGATGGTGATATAACCTGATCATGTGGTGGCATGATAGGTTGCAAGCTGGTACTGTTGAAGCATGCAGTTTTATATCAATTGTTTAACTCCAGTTTTAACGTGGATCAAGTCTTGTTCCCGTTCGTCCCCTTTCGTGCTACCAGATGTTTTCTGCAAAGAATGCGATTTAGTAAGTTGCAAACCTCTTTCCTTGTACACACCAAATAGAGGGGCCGTGATGAGGGTTCCATGGCCCTGGATTAAAGCCCGTCATTCGGTCAGGGGGCATGGGTGTTTCCAGTTGGGACCGAGAGGGGCACCCCTTAGAGCGCGCGATATAAATTTGATCCCATGCTATTCGAGGTTGTAGCCTCCCCGTCTTAGATTTTTTCTTGAACGTTGCCTAGGGTGATTCCTGGCAGCGGAATGTGGAATGGGTGTGTACTGGTTAGATGTGTTTCTTCTAAAATACCGTAAACGGAACTAGTCCTTTGTGACTACTGAAATCTGTTGGCTGTGGGTAAAGAGTACAAACTCTGCAGAGTCAAAACCAGTCAAGTAACCATATCCGTGGTCAAGGACCTCGATCATCACATCAGTGTCAGTCTTAGTGACAGTCTCCGGAGAATAATCATGAAACTGAGAATGGTAAACCCGGCTGAATGTTATTCCTATGGATGGACTAACCAGTTTATTATTATGTACCGAGTACCCCTTGGGATGATGTTACTTTCATGAGCTACTTGAATTGGAATGACAAAATATAAGCCCTTTATGTGATGTCGCTCAGACGTCCGACTGTGGCATTCTTGTTATTTACTTTTGATATAAGCCCTTTATGTGATGTCGCTCAGACATCCGACTGTGGCATTCTTGTTATTTACTTTTGGTATAAGCCCTTTATGTGATGTCGCTCAGACGTCCGACTGTGGCATTCTTCTTATTTACTTTTGGTATAAGCCCTTTATGTGATGTCGCTCAGACGTCCGACTGTGGCATTCTTCTTATTTACTTTTG
>NC_041386.1:545664112-545722744 GCF_002162155.2 Triticum dicoccoides | reverse complement strand
TTATTCCTATGGATGGACTAACCAGTTTATTATTATGTACCGAGTACCCCTTGGGATGATGTTACTTTCATGAGCTACTTGAATTGGAATGACAAAATATAAGCCCTTTATGTGATGTCGCTCAGACGTCCGACTGTGGCATTCTTGTTATTTACTTTTGATATAAGCCCTTTATGTGATGTCGCTCAGACGTCCGACTGTGGCATTCTTCTTATTTACTTTTGGTATAAGCCCTTTATGTGATGTCGCTCAGACGTCCGACTGTGGCATTCTTCTTATTTACTTTTGATATAAGCCCTTTATGTGATGTCGCTCAGACGTCCGACTTTGGCATTCTTGTTATTTACTTTTGATATAAGCCCTTTATGTGATGTCGCTCAGACGTCCGACTATGGCATCCTTGTTATTTACTTTCATTATAAGCCCTTTTCGAGATGTCGCTTAGACGTCTGACTATGGCACACACTGTCAATTTACATTTCAATATAAGCCCTTGATGTGGTGTCGCCCTGACGCCCAACTGCGGCATGTTAATTTATTTTTACCTTTCGAGGCGTCGCTTCAGACACCCGATCGGTCTTCAGCTATTTTATTGGGATTTCAGGAGGACTACCGCCCGACTTCCTTTTATTTATCGTGCAATGCAAATTTATTACCTGAGGGTGCATTACTAATCTGCTCATGTGCATCATGTTTGCATTTGTTATATCTTATGTCCAAACTATCTTGCGAGTACATTCAAAGTACTCACCTGGCTTGTTGATTTGGACAGATGTTGACGAAGGCGATCTTATGGATGAAGAGTACCATAGCGAGTCCGACGCCTAGAGGAGTCCCAGTCAGCCTGTTGCGATCCTGGAGTTGGTCACTTGTATTATATATGCTTCCGCTACCCTAATAAAATCATCAAGCCTTACTCCGGCACTTGATGAGCTGTAAGATTTTGGAGTCATGTCACCCACTTCACTGTGACATATCCACCACCACTTTTATTACGAGTCAGTAGTTATGCCACCATACCCCTTTGTGTCATATCCGCCTTTATGTATAATATCGGCGTGCTTGTAATAAAATTGTTGAGCAGCCTCAGCTCAACCTTGTATAATATTTAGTACTTCTGGATTTCTGTATCAAGGATTTGTCTACCAGCGAGGAGGATTCTTCTATACTGGTCTGATTTAATGGTCGGTTTTTCAATAAATGTTTTATTGGAAAAACTGGTCCTGACATGTATGCAATCTAATATGGCTGTAACTTAGTTTTCTAAGCCTTTTCTCTCTTTAATATATGATATGCATATTCGTGCATATTATAGATTTTTTTCCTGTGTGCTGCATGACAGTTTCTTCTGATGCAACATGGCAAATTTCTGAAAGCATATGTGGCAATTTCTCTGCCGCAGCATGACAATTCTCCCTGTAGCATGACAAACCATGGGCATTCCATGTCAAGTTTCTTTTGCTGCATGATAACGTTTTTTTGGTTGTATCATGGCAATTCTTCTATGTTGTAGCATAGCAATCCTTGCATGCATGATAACATGGTATTTTTTAAGTTGGTAACATTGCCATAGCATGGAAATTCTCCCTGATAGCATTGCAAAGAGGGTGTTGAGAAGGACCTTAATCATATTGAAAATTTCTGAAACGCGTGGAAATTTTCTCTCCTATAGTATAACAATTTTTATTCTATAGCATGCCAAAATAATTTTGCTACTGATCCACATACATATTACTGAAAAACATAATAGTTGAAGGCTAAATACTAATGGTTATGTGATCTAGCTAATTGCCTAAACTAAGAACATTATCACTTCAGTGACTCCCACAAGAAAAAATACTGCTACCGATCTAGCTGGGAATACGGGCTCAATCATAACACCAACTAGGAATGCATATCAAAGCTTCCTGAATTTCCTTATTTAGTCTCGCACCTCGTTGATTTGGGATCGCGTCTCGTCATTTTTGAGTTGCATCCCATCTACTTGTTGTCTCAGTGGTCCATCATAGTAATCGAGCAACTCGCTTATGTATTTCTTCACAATATTGACTCATATCCATGTGTGGCAAGAGACTTCTTTCTGCACATGTGTATACATAATGACGCGAGCAACTGGAGATTTGTATGCATGCCAAATTATTGATATAGAGAAGGATTTTCTGTCATACATTTCCATGGCCAGGGCAAATGAAGAACTCGTTTTAGATCCCATGGTCTGTAGGAAGTTCTTCTATCAAGAAGGCATTGGCAGGAAAAAAGGAGCATGGGTGGCCTCACTGGATTCTGGGGGGCTTCACCACCGGTGGTGTATTATTTGCTCCTAATCGTACGGACATGCTGCTACAGTGGGATGATTCGCGGGACACCATCGGCTGCATAGGCCACGGTGGGAAGCTCATCACCGAGCCAACTAGTACTGAGGGGAGCTCTACCAAGGCAGTGGAGGCCCAATCTTTCGGCGCTCTCAGGCGACGTGCGCTCGCGCATGGGGCTCGTGCCGATTCAAGCTCAGTAGGTCCATTACCGACCACATAGCTAAGAGAGGACAAAAAGTATGAGAGGAGTTAGCTAGGGAGAAGTGAAAGTAGAGAATAAGAGAAGGGGAGAAAGAATAGAAATTATAGGAAGAACAAAAGAGAAATCGCCAACACAATTATTGGCACACCATACCAGTGGCATGGCGAGAAGATGGAAGTTACTGGTGGCGTGTAAGTAGATGGCACACCAACAATAGTGACAATACTAGTGGCGTGTCATATATCTCACATGCCACCACTAACTTATGCTTGATCAGGATACTTGGTCCACAAACTTGTGGCGTGTGAAAACACAGTCACGCCACTGGTATTTCGAAAAACATACCAGTGGCGTGGATTGAAAGTGGTGCACACATTGATGTTTCATTTTGAGCCAATAAAATACACCTTTTTATTGAACAAAACTGGGATATGATCAAGTAGTGGTGAAACTTGGCAACAAATAATGCTGCCCATAAAATAGGGTAAGTTATGTTCGAGTTCAGCACATCCTCGCAGGAGTGCCGACTTTATATTGGGCTTTGTAGTTATTAAAAAATGTTGTGTTTCTTAATAAAAGATTATTTCATATGATGTGCAGATTATTCATGATGTTCACATTGGCTCCGTATGTTGGCTATCTTGCATAAACCGGAGAAGAAGGTAATTTTTATGGCGGCGTCCAGCCGGTTGAAGGTTACGGCCAAGGAGGGTTTCTCCCATTATGTATGGCAGTATAGTCTTTAGATAGGGCTTCATGCATCCTAAGCCCTTTTATTTTTATTTTTTAAATGTTGTTGGCTTTGATTGTGCGCATCATGCTATGCAGAGGTCAACATCGTCTATATATCATCTTGTATGATCGAACCAACTTGATATGGCGATTAAATGAAATTATCTTTCTAGAATATGTTTACTCCCATAAAAGGGGGTACCGCGTATAAATAGAATTGAACAATGATCTAGGACCACAGTTACATGATGAGGTGAGCATGCTCTCATTCATGCCTCTTCAAGAAAGGGGTGTACCTGGCAAGGATGAACCTCGTCAACAAAACAAAGTCACATGTGTCATTTTCATTGGGGGGAGAGGGCATGAAAGAAACCTAGACGCCACCAACCTCGTTCTCCTCCCTCATCACTTTTCTTGCTGTCACTGGATGATGTTGATGACAAAGCTCTCAAACAATCATAGTATGGCAACTGCTGCTTTTTGACCTGGAGGCAGCACTGGCCCTTTTGGTTCATTTAAGGATGACAAAGGGAGCTGGAGCGATAGTCCCAGTGTGCATCGGGCTATGAGGCAACCTGGCATGCTAGGATTTTGGTGGTACTGCTAGCTAGAGATGTCAAGCTCACAGATGCAATCTGGTGTGCTTGACGGTGGGTGCTCGCTAACTAGAGATTCGACGTGGTGCCTGACTTGAATGGCAGCTATAGTGGTAGATTTCCTTGGCAGTGTGATGAGAGAGGTTGGGTGTGCATTGGTCTACGAGATGGCCCAACATGACAATTCTAGACCCTAACACTCAAATATGCAGGTGCGGAAATCCTCGAGGGTGTGGGGTGATACGTCTCCAATGTATCTATAATTTTTGATTGTTCCATGCTATTATATTATCAAATTTGGATGTTTATGGGCTTTATTATGCACTTTTATATTATTTTTTGGGACTAACCTATTAACCCAGAGCCCAGTGCCAGTTTCTGTTTTTACCTTGTTTTAGAATATCACAGCAAAGGAAAACCAAACGGAGTCTAATTGACCTGAAACTTCACGGAACTTATTTTTGGATCAGAAGAAGCCCAGAAGACTTGGAGTGCACGTCAGGGGATCTACGAGGAAGCCATGAGGCAGGGGGCGCGCCCACCCCTCTGGGCGCGCCCTCCACCCTCGTGGGCCCCTCGTGGCCCCCCTGACGTACTTCTTCTGCCTATATATCTCCATATACCCTAAAACTATCGGGGAACACAATAGATCGGGAGTTCCGCCGCCAGAAGCCTCCATAGCCACCGAAAACCAATCTAGACCCGTTCCGGCACCCTGCCGGAGGGGGAATCCCTCTTCGGTGGCCATCTTCATCATCTCAGTGCTCTCCATGACGAGGAGGGAGTAGTTCTCCCTCGGGGCTGAGGGTATGTACCAGTAGCTATGTGTTTGATCTCTCTCTCTCTCTCTCTCTCTCTCTCTCTCTCTCTCGTGTTCTTGATTTGGCACGATCTTGATGTATCGCGAGCTTTGCTATTATAGTTGGATCTTATGTTTCTCCTCCCCCTCTACTCTCTTGTAATGGATTGAGTTTCCCCTTTGAAGTAATCTTATCAGATTGAGTCTTTAAAGATTTGAGAACACTTGATGTATGTCTTGCCGTGCGTATCTGTGGTGACAATGGGATATCACGTGATTCACTTGATGTATGTTTTGGTGATCAACTTGCGGGTTCCGCCCATGAACCTATGCATAGGGGTTGGCACACGTTTTCGTCATGATTCTCCGGTAGAAACTTTGGGGCACTCTTTGAGGTTCTATGTGTTGGTTGAATAGATGAAACTAAGATTGTGTGATGCATATCATATAATCATACCCACGAATACTTGAGGTGACATTGGAGTATCTAGGTGACATTAGTTGGTTGATTTGTGTCTTAAGGTGTTATTCTAGTACGAACTCTAGGGCTGTTTGTGACACTTATAGGAATAGCCCAACGGATTGATTGGAAAGAATAACTTTGAGGTGGTTCAGTACCCTACCGTAATCTCTTCGTTTGTTCTCCGTTATTAGTGACTTTGGAGTGACTCTTTGTTGCATGTTGAGGGATAGTTATATGATCCAATTATGTTATTATTGTTGAGGGAACTTGCACTAGTGAAAGTATGAACCCTAGGCCTTGTTTCAACGCATTGCAATACCGTTTGCGCTCACTTTTATCACTTGCTAGCTTGCTGTTTTTATATTTTCAGATTACAAAAACCATTATCTACCATCCATATACCACTTGTATCACCATCTCTTCGCCGAACTAGTGCACCTATACAATTTACCATTGTATTGGGTGTGTTGGGGACACAAGAGACTCTTTGTTATTTGGTTGCAGGGTTGCTTGAGAGAGACCATCTTCATCCTACGCCTCCTACGGATTGATAAACTTTAGGTCATCCACTTGAGGGAAATTTGCTACTGTCCTACAAACCTCTGCACTTGGAGGCCCAACAACGTCTACAAGAAGAAGGTTGTGTACTAGACATCAAGCTCTTTTCTGGCGCCGTTGCCGGGGAGGTGAGTGCTTGAAGGTATATCTTTAGATCTTGCAATCGAGTCTTTTAGTTTCTTGTTTTATCACTAGTTTAGTTTATAAAAGAAAATTACAAAAAAATGGAATTGAGTTTGTCTCATACGCTTCATCTTTTTAATGTCTTTCGTGAGTATGATGGAAAGGAAAATTGTGCCAAAATGTTAGAAGAAGAATGCATTAAAATGTTTGGCACTAAATCTTTGAATGATGAGCATGATTGCAATGTTGTTAGTATGAACTCCTTGAATATCCATGGTACTAATGATGATTGCACTAGTTATTATGAAAATGTCTCCTATAAACATGTCAATTTTTGTGGAGTGCATTGGGTTAGTAAGTACACACCAAATAGGGAAGATATATATTGCATGAGGCATAAGTAATTAGAAACTAAATTGTTGCAAGAAAGGCTAGATGATTGTGCTAAAAATTTAAATTTTCTTGGCCGTACTTGTGGACTTTGCAATGAAAGTGGTCATTTAGCTATCCGATGCAAATTGTTTCATGATCTAATCGTGTCCAAAAATTGTGATGACTTGATTTGCCTTGCACATTATAATGAACTTAGTTTGCTTATGGGTTACGAAGAAATGAAACGTATAACTAACTATCTTCCAGAATTTGCCCGTTATAAACTTCTTGGTTTTGATCTAGAGGAAATTTATATGTATTGTGCGGTGAATTGCATCGAAAATCCTTATATTGCCAATTACATAAAGAAAAAGAAAACAAATAGAGGATGAAGAGAATACTAATGAAAGGGAAGAGACTTCCCAATACCCTCCTATTATTTCTTATGATGAATCAGGTAACGAGGAAGAGCCTCCTATTCAACCAATCTCATTAATAAGGAGCTCCAAAAAGAGGATTGAACCCACACATGATGTGGTGAAGAAAAACAGAAGAAAAAGGAAGAGAGGTAAAAAGATATCTCCCCAAATAATGTTGCTCCTATTACTATTGTGCCTCATGAAAATATAATTGTGGAAGATAATGATACTTCTTATGATCTTGAAAATCTTTTTGGCACTTGCTTGGAAGAATATGATAATTGCTATACTATTGGTGCTATCCATACTATTAACGATGAGAGTGAATATGCTTATGATATGAAAAGGCCCAAGCTTGGGGATGCTATGTTTGATGAGGATGACATATTTGAGAATATATTTGCTGAAATTAATGTTTGTCCCAAGCTTGGGGATGCTATGTTTAATAATGATGATTTTTAGCCTCCCAAGTTTTGATGATGATAGCATGCCTTCTACCTATGATGATTATATTTATGAAAGTGGATTTGGAGAGGTCATGACCTTATTTAGTGATGTATCCACTATTTCAGAAGAGGTTTCAATCGATTATGATGAGAACAAAGTTGCTACTTATGATGATTATTGTGATAAAACTTATGCTATAAAGAGTAGTGATGATTATATTTATAAAGCTGGTCATGATTACGAATACCCTTTCTCTGAACATTAGTCTTTTAATGTGGAAACAATTTATAGTATTCGAGTCTCTTATGATACTCCCACTATTCCGAATGAGAAGGATTTTGCTTATGTGGAGAGTAGTAAATTTTATATGCTTGTCGATCATGAAAAGAATGCTTTAGGTGCTGGTTATATTGTTGAATTTATTCATGATGCTACTGAAAATTATTATGAGGGAGGAACATATGCTTGTAGAAATTGCAATAATACCAAGTTTGCTCTCTATGTGCTTAAAATTTTGAAGTTATGCTTGTTTTACCTTCCTATGCAAGTTGATTCTTGTTCCCACAAGTTGTTTGCTCACAAAATCCCTATGCATAGGAAGTGGGTTAGACTTAAATGTGCTAGTCATATTCTTCATGATGCTCTCTTTATGTTACAATTCTTATCTTTTATGTGAGCATCATTGAAATCATCATGCCTAGCTAGGGGCGTTAAACGATAGCGCTTGTTGGGAGGCAACCCAACTTTATTTTTTGTTCCTTGTTTTTTTTCCTGTTTAGTAATAAATAATTCATCTAGCCTATGTTTAGATGTGGTTTTATGCTTTTAATTAGTGTTTGTGCCAAATAGAACCTTTGGGAAGACTTGGGGAAAGTCTTTGCGATCGTGCTGTAAAAAAATAGAAACTTTAGCGCTCACGAGAATTGCTGCCATTTTTATTTGGAGAGTGATATTTAGTTAATTATTTTTTAGATGATTAATAGATAAATTCTTCAGGTCCAGAAATTTATTTGAGAATTTTATGAGTTCCATAAGTATATGTTTGATCCAGATTACTACAGACTGTTCTGTTTTTGACAGATTCTGTTTTTCGTGTGTTGTTTGCTTATTTTGATGAATATATGGCTAGTAAAAGAGTTTATAAACCATAGAGAAGTTGGAATACAGTAGTTTTAACACCAATATAAATAAAGAATGAGTTCATTACAGTACCTTAAAGTGGTGATTTATTTTCTTATACTAACGGAGCTTACGAGTTTTCTGTTAAGTTTTGTGTTGTGAAGTTTTCAAGTTTTGGGTAAGGATTCGATGGACTATGGAATAAGGAGTGGCAAGAGCCTAAGCTTGGGTATTCCCAAGGCACCCCAAGGAAATATTCAAGGACAACCAAGAGCCTAAGCTTGGGGATGCCCCGGAAGGCATCCCCTCTCGTCTTCATTCATGGGTAACTTTACTTGGAGCTATATTTTTATTTACCACATGATATGTGGTTTGCTTGGAGCGTCATTCTATTTTCTTTTGCTTTGATTGCTGTTTGAATAAAATACCAAAATCTGAAATTCTTAAATATTAGAGAGTCTTCACATAGTTGCATAATTATTCGACTACTAATTGATCTTCACTTATATCTTTTGGAGTAGTTTGTCGTTTGCTCTAGTGCTTCACTTATATATTTTTAGAGCACGGTGGTGGTTTTATTTTATAGAAATAGATGAACTCTCATCCTTTACTTATATTATTTTGAGAGTCTTTAGAACAGCATGGTAGTTTGCTTTGGTTATGAAACTAGTCCTAATATGATGGGCATCCAAGAGGGATATAATAAAAACTTTCATATAGAGTGCATTGAATACTATGAGAAGTTTGATACTTGATAATTGTTTTGAGATATGAAGATGGTGATATTAGAGTCATGCTAGTTGAGTAGTTGTGAATTTGAGAGATACTTGTGTTAAAGTTTGTGATTCCCGTATCATGCACATATGGTGAACCATTATGTGATGAAGTCGGAGCATGATTTATTTATTGATTGTCTTCCTTATGAGTGGCGGTCGGGGACGAGCGATGGTCTTTTCCTACCAATCTATCCCCCTAGGAGCATGCACATAGTACTTTGTTTCGATAACTAATAGATTGTTGCAATAAGTATGTGAGTTCTTTATGACTAATGTTGAGTCCATGGATTATACGCACTCTCACCCTTCCACCAATGCTAGCCTCTCTAGTACCGTGCAACTTTCGCCGGTACCATAAACCCACCATATACCTTCCTCAAAACAGCCACCATACCTACCTATTATGGCATTTCCATAGCCATTCCGAGATATATTGCCATGCAAATTTCCACCGTTCCGTTATTATGACACGCTTCATCATTGTCATATTGCTTTGCATGATCATGTAGTTGACATCGTATTTGTGGCAAAGCCACCGTTCATAATTGTTTCATACATGTCACTCATGAGTCATTGCACGTCCCGGTACACTGACAGAGGCATTCATATAGAGTCATATCTTGTTCTAAGTATCGAGTTGTAATTCTTGAGTTGTAAGTAAATAAAAGTGTGATGATCATCATTATTAGAGCATTGTCCCAATGAGGAAAGGATGATGAAGACTATGGTTCCCCCATAAGTCGGGATGAGACTCCGGACAAAAAAAAGAAAAAAAAGAGGCCATAAAAAAGAGAAAAGGCCCTAATAAAAAAATAAAAAAATGAGAGAAAAAGAGAGAAGGGGCAATGCTACTATCCTTTTACCACACTTGTGCTTCAAAGTAGCACCATGATCTTCATGATAGAGAGTCTCCTATGTTGTCACTTTCATATACTAGTGGGAACCTTTCATTATAGAACTTGGCTTGTATATTCCAATGATGGGCTTCCTCAAAATGCCCTAGGTCTTCATGAGCAAGCGAGTTGGATGCACACCCACTAGTTTCTTTTGTTGAGCTTTCATACATTTATAGCTCTAGTGCATCCGTTGCATGGCAATCCCTACTCACTCACATTGATATCTATTGATGGGCATCTCCATAGCCCGTTGATACGCCTACTTGATATGAGACTATCTTCTCCCTTTTGGTCTTCTCCATAGATCGGGAGTTCCGCCGCCAGAAGCCTCTGTAGCCACCGAAAACCAATCTAGACCCGTTCCGGCACCCTGCCGGAGGGGGAATCCCTCTCCGGTGGCCATCTTCATCATCTCGGTGCTCTCCATGACGAGGAGGGAGTAGTTCTCCCTCGGGGCTGAGGGTATGTACCAGTAGATATGTGTTTGATCTCTCTCTCTCTCTCTCTCTCTCTCTCTCTCTCTCTCGTGTTCTTGATTTGGCACGATCTTGATGTATCGCGAGCTTTGCTATTATAGTTGGATCTTATGTTTCTCCTCCCCCTCTACTCTCTTGTAAAGGATTGAGTTTCCCCTTTGAAGTAATCTTATCGGATTGAGTCTTTAAAGATTTGAGAACACTTGATGTATGTCTTGCCGTGCGTATCTGTGGTGACAATGGGATATCACGTGATTCACTTGATGTATGTTTTGATGATCAACTTGCGGGTTCCGCCCATGAACCTATGCATAGGGGTTGGCACACATTTTCGTCGTGATTCTCCGGTAGAAACTTTGGGGCACTCTTTGAGGTTCTATGTGTTGGTTGAATAGATGAATCTGAGATTGTGTGATGCATATCGTATAATCATACCACAGATACTTGAGGTGACATTGGAGTATCTAGGTGACATTAGGGTTTTGGTTGATTTGTGTCTTAAGGTGTTATTCTAGTACGAACTCTAGGGCTGTTTGTGACACTTATAGGAATAGCCCAACAGATTGATTGGAAAGAATAACTTTGAGGTGGTTTCGTACCCTATCATAATCTCTTCGTTTATTCTCCGCTATTAGTGACTTTGGAGTGACTCTTTGTTGCATGTTGAGGGATAGTTATATGATCCAATTATGTTATTATTGTTGAGGGAACTTGCACTAGTGAAAGTATGAACCCTAGGCCTTGTTTCAACGCATTGCAATACCGTTTACGCTCACTTTTATCACTTGCTACCTTGTTGTTTTTATATTTTCAGATTACAAAAACCATTATCTACCATCCATATACCACTTGTATCACCATCTCTTCACCGAACTAGTGCACCTATACAATTTACCATTGTATTGGGTGTGTTGGGGACACAAGAGACTCTTTGTTATTTGGTTGCAGGGTTGCTTGAGAGAGACCATCTTCATCCAACGCCTCCTACGGATTGATAAACCTTAGGTCATCCACTTGAGGGAAATTTGCTACCGTCCTACAAACCTCTGCACTTGGAGGCCCAACAACGTCTACAAGAAGAAGGTTGTGTAGTACACATCATGGGGACACAGTGGTCGTGGTGTCACCGTTCTCTACGGAGAGGCTCAAGAGGGTGGTTTGTGACATAGTTCTAAGTGGACGCTTTACATCAGATCAATGCCCAATATAGATGATACCGACACTCGCAGGCACCACTCTCATCTTTAACATGTAACTGAGGCAATGTGCTCTCCGCCCCCATGCAACTCAGTGGAAAACGTCAACTCCTCTCTAGGATCGAACGTTGATGACGCGTATGCAACATACACTCCCTTCTAGAGTTGTAATTGGACTTGGCACCTGTTGGAGGGGCCGGTGGCTGGTCGTTCCCATCAAGTGCATGCCCAATGATGGCCTAATGTTTTGATAAGTCCATGATCCTTTGTTGGTAGATCAATTTGTTCCCATATGACACACATTCCCCCTCTTTGAAGGGTGTTATCAGGTGGCATTGATGTACCCAACGATCAAGGCCCTCTGCCTTATTTGGTTTGATTTTTTATAAGGGGCACTTTATTACTTAAAAGGTTTAAGTATTACACCCGACCTCTGCATAATTAAGATGCACATAGCCAAACCAAGTCCAAGCTCATAAAGAGAAGAGGCGAAATACAAGTAATAAGACTATATGACGCCTAAACCGCCGGAGGGCCAATCCTAAGATCATGCTACCATCCATGTCGGGTAAAAGTATCCCTCGCCGTGTTGTCCAAGCATGTACACACCTCTGTAAACAGGTCTCAATTCTCAACACGTTGTAGAGACGGCCATAAACGGAGCGTACTGGTACATATGTAGATGACCTGCATAAGAGAAGTGCTTTTATCGTTGAAAATCTTATCATTTCTACATAGCCAGAAGGACCAAATAATGGCGAGCGCTCCCACCCTAAGAAGAATTCTAAACCTATGATCAATTCTATGTAACCGTTGCCAAATATATTAGCAACACTACGTGGAGGATACAAGCCAGAAGCTACTTGGATGACTAGCCATATAGAACGAGCTAATTGCATTGGAAAAAGAAGTGTTTTATTGTTTCATCGTGTTGACAAAAAACACATTGTGTACTTCCATGTCAATTCCTCTTAATAAGGTTATCTTTGATAAGAATGACTTCTCAATGAAGATAACACACAAATGTTTTATTCTTAAGTGACATCTTCATCTTCCAAATCTTCTTATTATTACCGGCTGACATCTCTTACTAGATTAGAGCTCTATACACAGAGTCCACCATGAATTTACCACTAACGTGTAGGTTCCAACGAAATTCATCGGTTCCTTGTGACAATTGTACCGTGGACAGTCTGTGTAACAAAGTGTTCCATGATTCAAGTCTGGGACCAATTAGATATCTTCTGAACATCACATTTGGCGGAAATGATTCCATAACCGTGGCGATAGTATCACCCTTGTGATGCGCAATATTGTACAAAGCTGGGTATTGTTCTCGGAGTGTAGCATTGCCTAGCCACTTATCCTCTCAGAATCTAATTTCTGAACTGTCTTTTATCACTAGTAGAAAATGGGTCAAATGTGAAGCACATTAGTGTCGGTTTGATTTTGAGCCAGCACTAATGTGTGCATTAGTGCCGGTTCCAATGGCTAGCCGGCTGCTCTCATTAGTACCGGTTCGTGCCACGAACCAGTACTAAAGTGAGTGGTGGCAGGATGTTGTCAGTCTGGGGCCCCTCCAGCACCTTTAGTACCGGTTCGTATCATGAACTGGTACTAAAGGTCGTCCTACATAAACCCTTCATCCACCCGAGCTCGCTCTGTTCTTCCCCTTTCCCCTCTCATCTATGTTCTTCCCCACTTCCTCTCGAGCTCATCACACATTTTGCCCAAAATTTGTCAAGATTTGAAGGCCCCCATCCATTCAAATGATCACAAAGGTTAGCAGCTTTGTCCTTTCATCTCTCAATGCTAGATTAGCTCTTGCAATGCTTTATATAGTGATTAATTTGTGAGTTTAGTAAATTGGGAGGAATTATATGTGCTAGTATTTGATTTATATGCATTTGAGGTCAAAAATAACACTTAGTTTGCATATGTGGGTGTGGTTTACTTAGTTCCTTCTAAATCTCCGTTGTAACCACCATCGATCGCCCGCACCATCCCGTCACCGGCACCACCTTGCGGTGAGCCCCTTGTTCATGAATGTTTTATATAAAAAATTGATGTTTGTGTGATTTGGATATATAGTTACTCGTATAATTATCTTACCCGTACGTTGTTTGTTATACATAGTGCCATGGTTTTGATATCAGTCCCCGTCAGCCCTCGTCCTTGTTATGATTTGGATGTGGTATATTCTCTTTTAAAACTATTTGTTGCATTTCGTGTTTATTACAAATTATTCCCATCAAGTTGACATAGATATTTGTATGTAGGAGGTATGTGAACCGGAAATTCCAACCGACCCTATTGTCGAGAGGTTAAATTTAGTTGAAAGAGAAAAGGAGGATTTGAAAGAAAAATTGAAAAGAATTGAGGGGGAGAAGATGGAATTGGAGTTGCATGTTGCCGATGTCGTCGATGATCACAAGATCAAGATGGAGAAAATGCGCTTGAAGATTAGAAAGATTAGAAAATATGCCATTCATAGTGAGGCTTGGTATCATTATGCTGTTGGATCAATTGTTACCTTAGTTGCGATCTTGATCGCATTTGTTGTTGCATTTCAATTCTTTAGCTAGAGAGTTATTTGTTTGTTGCATTTAAGTGTTGTATGAACTTTATGTATGAAATTTATGTATGAACTTGTATTAATTTGTTCTTTTCGGTGTTGTGTAATAAAGATGAGCCGACAATGGATGTACGATTACCGATGCTCTCCTGAGTTCATTAATGGCGTGCATACTTTTCTGCTTGCGGCTGAGGCAAACAAGCGGGCGGATGGTTTTATGCCTTGTCCATGTGCTGGCTGTAAGAATGATCACAATTAATCTACGTCAAGAACCATTCATGTCCACCTGTTTGAGTCTGATTTCATGCCCCACTATAATGTTTGGACCAAGCACGGAGAAAGAGGGGATATGATGGAAGACAATGAATAAGAAGAGGACGACAGCTATCCTAGCCATGGGTTCCCTGAATACGATGATACAACAATGGGGGAAGAAGCTGAGCCGGCAATGCGGGAAGAAGCTGAAGAAGAGGCATCAGATGAGCCCACTGATGATCTAGGTCGGCCATTGCCGATGCAAAGAGAAACTACGCAAGTGATTTAGAGAAGAAGAAGTTGCAGCACATGTTAGAGGATCACAAGAAATTGTTGTACCTGAATTGTGAAGCTGACAAGAAAAAGTTGGGCACCACACTGGAATTGCTGCAATGGAAGGCAGAGAATGGTGTATCTGACAAGGGATTTGGAAAGTTGCTGGTAACGATAAAGAATATGCTTCCAAAGGAGAACGAATTGCCGGAGAGTACGTACGAAGCAAAGATGGATGTCTTCCCTCTAGGGTTAGAGGTGCAGAAGATACATGCATGCCCTAATGACTGCATCCTCTACCGCGGTGATCAGTACGAGGATTTGAACGCTTGTCTGGTATGCGGTGCATTGCGCTATAAGATCAGCCGCGATGACCCTGGTGATGTTGAGGGAGAGCGCCCCAGGAAGAAGATTCCTGCCAAGGTGATGTGGTATGCTCCTATAATACCATGGTTGAAACGTTTGTTCCAAAATAAAGAGCATGCCAAGGCGATGCGATGGCACAGAGAAGACCGTAAGAAAGACGGAAAGTTGAGAGTACCCGCTAACGGGTCGCAGTGGAGAAAAATCGAGAGAAAGTACAGGAAGGAGTTTGCAGGTGACGCAAGGAATGTATGGTTTGGTCTAAGCGCAGATGGCATTAATCCTTTCGGGGAGCAGAGCAACAACCATAGCACCTGACCTGTGACTCTATGTTTGTATAACCTTCCTCCTTGGTTGCGCATGAAGCGGAAGTTCATTATGATGCCAGTGCTCATTCAAGGCCCTAAGCAACCTGGCAATGACATTGATGTGTACCTAAGGCCATTAGTTGAATAAATCTTACAGCTGTGGAATGAAACAGGTGTACGTGCATGGGATGAGCACATGGGGGAATAATTTGACCTAAAGGCGTTGTTGTTCGTGACCATCAATGATTGGCCTGCTCTCAGTAACCTTTCAGGACAGACAAACAAGGGATACCGCACATGCACGCACTGTTTGGATGATACCGACAGTATATATTTGGACAATTGTAGGAAGAATGTGTACCTGGGACATCGTCGATTTCTTCCGAGCAGGCATCCCATAAGAAAGAAAGGCAAGCATTTCAAAGGTGAGGCGGATCGCTGGATGTAGCCTCGCCACTGTACTGGTGCTGATGTACATGATATGGTCAAGGATTTGAAGGTAGTCTTTGGAAAGGGTCCTGGCGGACAGCCTGTTCTGAATGACGCTGACGGACGCGCACCCATGTGGAAGAAGAAATCTATATTTTGGGACCTGCCCTATTGGAAAGACCTAGAGGTCCGCTCCACAATCGACGTGATGCACGTGATGAAGAATCTTTGCGTGACCCTGCTTGGCTTCTTGGGCGTGTATGGGAAGACAAAAGATACACATGAGGCACGGGAGGACCAGCAACGTATGCACGGAAAAGACAACACACATCAGGGTCATGCCAGCTACCCTCTTACCAAAGAAGAGAAGGAAATCTTCTTTGAATGCTTGCTTAGTATTAAGGTACCGTCTAGCTTCTCGTCGAATATAAAGGGAATAATAAACATGGCAGAGACAAAGTTCCAGAACCTAAAGTATCATGACTGCCACCTGATTATGACGCAACTGCTTCCGGTTGCATTGAGGGGGCTTCTACCAGATAACGTTTGATTAGCCATTGTGAAGCTATGTGCATTCCTCAATGCAATCTCTCAGAAGGTAATTGATGCAGAAATCATACCAAGGTTAGAGAATGATTTGGTGCAATGTGTTGTTAGTTTCGAGTTGGTGTTCCCACCATCCTTCTTCAACATCATGACGCACGTCCTAGTTCACCTATGCGAAGAGATTAACATTTTGGGTCCTATATTTCTACACAATATGTTCCCCTTTGAGAGGTTCATGGAGTCTTAAAGAAATATGTTCATAACCGTGCTAGGCTAGGAGGAAGCATCTCCAAGGGCCATGAAAATGAGGAGGTCATTGAGTTTTGTATTGACTTTATTCCTGACCAGCCGATTGGTGTTCCTGAATCACGGCATAAGGGCAGACTGGATGGAAAAGGCACACTAGGAGGGAATCAAATAATATGTATGGACGGACATTCTCTCACTGAATCACACTACACAGTTCTACAGAATTCCGCCTTGGTGGCTCCGTATATGGACGAACACAATAATTTTCTACGCTACAAACACCCGGAGAGGTCTAATGACTGGATTACACGTGAACAAACCAGGAGTTTCGTCGGCTGGTTGCAGACACGTACCATGCATGACGCCTCTATTGAAGATGCCTTGTACTCATTGTCCCAGTTACCATCTTCAAATATAATGACTTTCAAAGGGTCCAAGATAAATGGTAATACATTTTACACGATAGCCCAATATAAGAAGAGCACCAACCAAAACAGTGGTGTCCACTTTGATGCAACAACCAAGACGGGAAGGAAACATATTATGGTTACATAGAGGACATATGGGAACTTGACTATGGACGTGGTTTGAAGGTCCCTTTGTTTCGGTGCAAATGGGTCAATATGACACGAGGCGGGGTAACGGAAGACCCGCAGTACGGAATGACAACAGTGGATCTCAACAATCTTGCGTATGCAGACGAACCATTCGTCCTAGCTAATGATGTGGCACAGGTTTTCTATGTGAAGGACATGTCTACCAAGCCGAGAAAAAGAAAAGATAAGGAAGCGAATGCATCATACGATGAGCCAAAGCGCCACATAGTTCTTTCTGGGAAGAGAAACATCGTGGGAGTGGATGAGAAGACAGACATGTCAGAAGATTATGAAAAGTTTGATGAAATTGCTCGATTCACAGTGAATATTGACCCGAGCATCCAGTTAAATGATGAAGATTTTCAATGGCTACGGCGCAAAGGGACGCACGCGAAGAAAAAGTTTCACACCCAAAGATCTGGGATGTGATCGGCTTCACTATCATCACTTTCTTCTGTAATAGGTAGGGTAGTTATGTGTTTTGGCATTTGAAACGCGGAGGAATTTTATGTGCAAACAAACTCATAAAAGGTTGAAATTTGGCATGGTATCATAATTTCCCCCACATAGCATGTGCAAAAAAGTAGAGAGGGTTACTGCAAAAACTGGATGCATGCTACCTCTTGAGCATTGCGTTGGTTTTCCCCGAAGAGGAAGGGATGATGCAGCAAAGTAGCGTAAGTATTTCCCTCAGTTTTTGAGAACCAAGGTATCAATCCAGTAGGAGGCTACGCGCGAGTCCCTTGTACCTGCACAAAACAAATAAATCCTCGCAACCAACGCAAATAGGGGTTGTCAACCCCTATAAGGCCACTTACGAGAGTGAGATCTGATTGATGATAAAGATAATATTTTTGTATTTTTGTGATAAAGATGCAAAGTAAAATAAAGGCAAAGTAAATAGCAAAGTAGTAGGAGATCAATATGATAAAGATAGACCCGGGGGCCATAGGTTTCACTAGTGGCTTCTCTCGAGAGCATAAGTATTCTACGGTGGGTGAACAAATTACTGTTGAGCAATTGACAGAATTGAGCATAGCTATGAGAATATCTAGGCATGATCATGTATATAGGCATCACGCCCTAGACAAGTAGACCGACTCTTGCCTGCATCTACTACTATTACTCCACTCATCGACCGCTATCTAGCATGCATCTAGAGTATTAAGTTAAAAACAGAGTAACGCCTTAAGCAAGATGACATGATGTAGAGGGATAGACTCATGCAATATGAAGAAAACCCCATCTTGTTATCCTCGATGGCAACAATACAATACATGCCTTGCTGCCCTTACTGTCACCGGGAAAGGACACCGCAAGATTGAACCCAAAGTTAAGCACTTCTCCCATTGCAAGAAAGATCAATCTAGCAGGCCAAACCAAACTGATAATTCGAAGAGACTTGCAAAGATAACCAATCATACATAAAAGAATTCAGAGAAGATTCAAATATTGTTCATAGATAGACTTGATCATAAACCCACAATTCATCGGTCTCAACAAACACACCGCAAAAATAAGATTACATCGAATAGTTCTCCACAAGAGAGGGGGAGAACATTGTATTGAGATCCAAAAAGAGAGAAGAATCCATCTAGCTACTAACTATGGACCCGTAGGTCTGAGGTAAACTACTCACACTTCATCGGAGGGGCTATGGTGTTGATGTGGAAGCCCTCCGTGATCGATGCCCCCTCCGGCGGAGCTCCGGAACAGGCCCCAAGATGGGATCTCGTGGATACAGAAAGTTACGGCGGTGGAATTAGGGTTTTGTCTCCTGCTCTGATCGTTTGGGGGTACGTGGATATATATAAGAGGAAGAAGTACGTCGGTGGAGCAACAGGGGGCCCACGAGGGTGGGGGCGCGCCCCCTGCCTCGTGGCCTCCTGTTACGTGCCTTGACGTAGGGTCCAAGTCTCCCGGGTCTTATGTGTTGAGAAAATCACGTTCCCGAAGGTTTCATTCCGTTTGGAGTCCGTTTGATATTCCTTTTCTTCGAAACCCTAAAACAGGCAAAAAACAACAATTCTGGGCTGGGCCTCCGGTTAATAGGTTAGTCCCAAAACTAATATAAAAGTGGATAATAAAGCCCAATAATGTCCAAAATAGTAGATAATATAGCATGGAGCAATCAAAAATTATAGATACGTTGGAGATGTATCAAGCATCCCCAAGCTTAATTCCTGCTCATCCTCGAGTAGGTAAATGATAAAAACAGAATTTTTGATGCGGAGTGCTACTTGGCATAATTTTAATGTAATTCTTCTTAATTGTGGTATGAATATTCAGATCCGAAAGATTCAAGACAAAAGTTCATATTGACATAAAAATAATAATACTTCAAGCATACTAACTAAGCAATTATGTATTCTCAAAATAACATGGCCAAAGGAAGTTCATCCCTACAAAATCATATGGTTTAGTCATGTTTCATTTTCATCACACAAGAATGATCTCATCATGCACAACCCCGATGACAAGCCAAGCAATTGTTTCATACTTTAGTAATCTCAAACCTATTAACTTTCACGCAATATATGAGCGCGAGCCATGGACATAGCACTATGGGTGGAATTGAATATAATGAGGGGGGTTATGTGGAGAAGACAAAAAAGGAGATAGTCTCACATCAACGAGGCTAATCAATGGGCTATGGAGATGCCCACCGATTGATGTTAATGCAAGGAGTAGGGATTGCCATGCAACGGATGCACTAGAGCTATAAATGTATGAAATCTCAACACAAGAAACTAGTGGGTGTGCATCCAACTTGCTTGCTCACGAAGACCTAGGGCACTTGAGGAGGTCCATTGTTGGAATATACAAGCCAAGTTCTATAATGAAAAATTCCCACTAGTATATGAAAGTGACAAAACAAGAGACTCTCCATCATGAAGATTATGGTGCTACTTTGAAGCACAAGTGTGGCAAAGGATAGTAACATTGTCCCTTCTCTCTTTTTCTCTCATTTTTTTCTTGGGCCTTCTCTTTTTTATGGCCTTTCTCTCTTTTTTTATATTCCTCACTTGGGACAATTCTCTAGAAAATGATGATCATCACACTTCTATTTATTTACAACTCAATGATTACAACTCGATACTAGAACAAAAGATGACTCTATATGAATGCCTCCGGCGGTGTACCGGGATATGAAATGGACCAAGAATGACATGTATGAAAGAATTATGGATGGTGGCTTTGCCACAAATACCATGTCAACTACATGATCATGCTAAGAAATATGACAATAATGAATGTGTCATGATGAACGGAATGATGGAAAGTTGCATGGCAATATATCTTGGAATGGCTATGGAAATGCCATAATAGGTAGGTATGGTGGCTGTTTTGAGGAGATATAAGGAGGTTTATGTGTGAAAGAGCGTACCATATCACGGGGTTTGGATGCACCGGCGAAGTTTGCGCCAACTCTCAATGTGAGAAAGGGCAATGCACGGTACCGAAGAGGCTAGCAAAGATGGAAGGGTGAGAGTGCGTATAATCCATGGACTCAACATTAGTCATAAAGAACTCACATACTTATTGCAAAAATCTACAAGTCATCAAAAACCTCGGTACTACACGCATGCTCCAAGGGGGATAGATTGGTAGGAAAAGACCATCGCTCGTCCCCGACCGCCACTCATAAGGAAGACAGTCAAATAACACATCATGTTTCAAATTTGTTGCATAACTTTACCATACGTGCATGCTACGGGACTTGCAAACCTCAACACAAGTATTTCTCAATTTCACAACTACTCAACTAGCATGACTTTGATATTATTACCTCCATATCTCAAAACAATCATCAAGCATCAAACTTCTCCTAGTATTCAAAACACTCTTAAGAAAATTTTACTAACTTTGAATACCTAGCATATTAGGATTTTAAGCAAATTACCATTCTATTAAGACTCTAAAAATAATCTAAGTGAAGCATGAGAGATCAATACTTTCTATAAAACAAATCCACCACCGTGCTCTAAAAGATATAAGTGAAGTACTAGAGCAAAAATTATATAACTCAAAAGATATAAGCGAAGCACATAGAGTATTCTAACAAATTACAAATCATGTATGGCTCTCTCAAAAGGTGTGTACAGCAAGGATGATTGTGGTAAACTAACAAGCAAATACTCAAATCATACAAGACGCTCCAAGCAAAACACATATCATGTGGCGAATAAAAATATAGCTCCAAGTAAAGTTACCGATAGAAGTAGACGAAAGAGGGGATGCCTTCCGGGGCATCCCCAAGCTTTGGCTTTTAGGTGTCCTTAGATTATCTTGCGGGTGCCATGGGCATCCCCAAGCTCAGGCTCTTGCCACTCCTTGTTCCATAATCCATCAAATCTTTACCCAAAACTTGAAAACTTCACAACACAAAACTTAAAGTAGAAAATCTCGTGAGCTCCGTTAGCGAAAGAAAACAAAAGACCACTTCAAGGTACTGTAATGAAATCATTATTTATTTATATTGGTGTTATACCTAATGTATTCCAACTTCTCTATGGTTTATAAACTATTTTACTAGCCATAGATTCATCAAAATAAGCAAACAACACACGAAAAACAGAATCTGTCAAAAACAGAACAGCCTGTAGTAATCTGTAGCTAGTGCAAGATCTGGAACCCCAAAAATTCTAAAATAAATTTCTGGACGTGAGGAATTTTATCTATTAATCATTTGCAAAAATAATTAACTAAATTTCACTTTCCAAATAAAAATGGCAGCAGTTCTCGTGAGCGCTAAAGTTTCTGTTTTTTACAGCAAGTTCAACAAGACTTTCCCCAAGTCTTCCCAACGGTTCTACTTGGCACAAACACTAATTAAGCACAAAAAAACACAACCAAAACAGAAGCTAGATTAATTATTTATTACTAAACAGGAGCAAAAAGCAAGGAATAAAAATAAAATTGGGTTACCTCCCAACAAGCGCTATCGTTTAACGCCCCTAGTTAGGCATAACAAGCAAGAATAGATCTAGGTATTGCCATCCTTGGTAGGCAATCCATAAGTGGCTATCATAATAGATTCATAAGGTAATTTAATTTTCTTTCTATAAAAGTGATCCATGCCTTTCCTTAATGGAAATTGGAATCTAATATTTCCTTCCTTCATATCAATAATTGCACCAATCGTTCTAAGGAAAGGTCTACCAAGAATAATAGGACATGAAGGATTGCAATCTATGTCAAGAACAATAAAATCTATGAGCACATAATTCCTATTTGCAACAATAAGAACATCGTTAATTCTTTCCATAGGTTTCTTAATAGTGGAATCTGCAAGGTGCAAGTTTAGAGAGCAATCATCAAAATCACGGAAACCTAACAAATCACACAAAGTCTTTGGAATCGTGGAAACACTAGCACCCCAATCACATAAAGCATATCATTAATGATCTTTAATTTTAATATTAATAGTTGGTTCCCACTCATCATAAAGTTTTCTAGGGATAGAAACTTCCAATTCAAGTTTTTCTCCATAGATTGCATCAAGGCATCAACGATATGTTTAGTAAACGCTTTATTTTGACTATAGGCGTGAGGAGAATTTAGCACGGATTGCAACAAGGAAATACAATAAATCAAAGAGCAATTTTCATAGTTAAATTCCTTGAAATCCATAATGGTGGGTTTAGCAACATCTAGGGTTTTAATTTCTTCAATCCCACTTTTATCAATTTTAGCATCAAGATCAATAGATTCCGAATTCTTAGAACGCCTTCTAGGTAAAGGTGGATCATATTCAGTCCCATCATTATCAAGATTCATATTGCAAAACCAAGATTTAATAGGGGACACATCAATAACTTTTAGATCTTCATCATTATTTTCATAGGAACTAGTAGAACACGCTCTTATAAAGGCATCTTTCTTAGCATGCATCCTAGCGGTTCTTTCTTTGCACTCATCAATGGAAATTCTCATGGCTTTGAGAGACTCATTGATATCATGCTTAGGTGGAATAGATCTAAGTTTCAAAGAATCAACATCAAGAGAAATTCTATCAACGTTCCTAGCCAAATCATCAATCTTAAGCAATTTTTCTTCAATCATAGCATTAAAATTCTTTTGTGAAGTAATAAATTCTTTAATATTAGATTCAAAATCAGAGGGCATCTTATTATAATTTCCAAAATAATTGTTGTAGGAATACCATAATTACCATAATTGTTGTAGGCATCTTATAATTTCCAAATTCTTTTGCCTAGGATTGAAATTTCCTCTATACGCGTTGTTACCAAAATTGTTCCTACCAACAAAATTCACATCCATAGATTCATTATTATTCTCAATCAAAGTAGACAAGGGCATATCATTAGGATCAGAAGAAACACTCTTATTAGCAAATAATTTCATAAGTTCATCCATCTTTCCACTCAAAACATTAATTTCTTCTATCGCATGCACCTTTTTATTAGTAGATATTTCAGTATGCCATTGAGAATAATTAACCATAATATTATATAGGAGTTTAGTAGCTTCTGCTAAAGTGATTTTCATAAAAGTGCCTCCCGCAGCCGAATCTAAAAGATTTCTAGAAGCAAAATTCAATCCGACATAAATTTTTTGTATAATCATCCACAAATTTAAACCATGAGTAGGGCAATTACGTATCATTAATTCCATTCTCTCCCAAGCTTGTGCAACATGTTCATGATCAAGTTGCTTAAAGTTCATAATATCGTTTCTAAGAGAGATGATCTTAGCGGGAGGAAAATACTTAGAGATAAAAGCATCTTTGCACTTATTCCATGAATCAATACTATTTTTAGGCAAAGACGAAAACCAAGCTTTAGCACGATCTCTAAGCGAAAAAGGAAATAGCTTCAATTTAACAATACCATTATCCACATCTTTCTTATTTTGCATGTCACACAAATCAATGAAGCTATTAAGATGGGTAGCGGCATCTTCACTAGGAAGGCCGGAAAACGGATCTTTCATGACAAGATTCAGCAAGGCAGTATTAGTTTCACAAGATTCAGCATCGGTAAGAGGAGCAATCAGAGTGCTAATAAAATCATTGTTGTTGGTATTGGTGAAGTCACACAATTTAGTATTATCTTGAGCCATCGTGACAAGCAAGCAAACTAAAACACAAGCAAACAAAAAGCAAGCGGGCAAAAAGAGGCAAATAGAGAAAGAGAGGGAGGATAGAGAGAGAGGGCGAATAAAACGGCAAGGGTGAAGTGGGGGAGAGGAAAACGAGAGGCAAATGGCAAATACTGTAATGCGGGAGATAAGGGTATGTGATGGGTACTTGGTATGTTGACTTTTGCGAAGACCTCCCCAGCAACGGTGCCAGAAATCCTTCTTGCTACCTCTTGAGCACTGTGTTGGTTTTCCCCGAAGAGGAAGGGATGATGCAACAAAGTAGTGTAAGTATTTCCCTCAGTTTTTGAGAACCAAGGTATCAATCCAGTAGGAGGCTACGCGCGAGTCCCTCGTACCTGCACAAAACAAATAAATCCTCGCAACCAACGCAAATAGGGGTTGTCAATCCCTATAAGGCCACTTACGAGAGTGAGATCTGATAGATATGATAAAGATAATATTTTTGGTATTTTTGTGATAAAGATGCAAAGTAAAATAAAGGCAAAGTAAATAGCAAAGTAGTAGGAGATCAATATGATAAAGATAGACCCGGGGGCCATAGGTTTCACTAGTGGCTTCTCTCGAGATCATAAGTATTCTACGGTGGGTGAACAAATTACTGTTGAGCAATTGACAAAATTGAGTATAGTTATGAGAATATCTAGGCATGATCATGTATATAGGCATCATTCCGAGACAAGTAGACCAACTCCTGCCTGCATCTACTACTATTACTCCACTCATCGACCGCTATCCAACATGCATCTAGAGTATTAAGTTAAAAACAGAGTAACGCCTTAAGCAAGATGATATGATGTAGAGGGATAGACTCATGCAATATGAAGAAAACCCCATCTTGTTATCCTCGATGGCAACAATACAATACGTGCCTTGCTGCCCTTACTATCACCGGGAAAGGACACCGCAAGATTGAACCCAAAGCTAAGCACTTCTCCCATTGCAAGAAAGATCAATCTAGTAGGCCAAACCAAACTGATAATTCGAAGAGACTTGCAAAGATAACCAATCATACATAAAAGAATTCAGAGAAGATTCAAATATTGTTCATAGATAGACTTGATCATAAACCCACAATTCATCGGTCTCAACAAACACACCGCAAAAATAAGATTACATCGAATAGTTCTCCACAAGAGAGGGGGAGAACATTGTATTGAGATCCAAAAAGAGAGAAGAAGCCATCTAGCTACTAACTATGGACCCGTAGGTCTGAGGTAAACTAGTCACACTTCATCGGAGGGGCTATGTGTTGATGTAGAAGCCCTCTATCGTGGAATTGTCACGGCAGATGTCCTAGAGCAAGGACTTAGTCGTAGGGCCATCGCACTAGGAAGCTTAAAGGGGTTAATCGGGATAAAGGACACAAGAGGGTTTTATACTAGTTCGGCCCCTTACGATGAAGGTAAAAGCCCACTTCTAGTTGGGATTGGTATTGCTGGGGTTTCGATCACCAAGAGGCTCAACCCGCCAGCTTGGTTATCGACTTGTTGTTTCTTTTTTCCTAAGCCCCCACCGGGTCGTCCCCTTATATACATGGGTTGACGCCTAGTGGCCTACAGAGTCCCGGCCGGCTCATAATCGTGTCCGGCTCGGTGACTTCCTTTACATGCCTTTCTTTACAAGTCTTTCCTTACATATGGCGGTTCACAATATCAGGCCTTAAACCGCCTTCAGGCCTTTGGGCCTTCTCTAAGACTTAATAAAATACAATCTTGAATGTTTACTGGGCTTCTTGTGTAACCCGCCATTGGGGCTGACCCGGCCCCTCCTGGGCGGGTCATAACCGATAGTAATATCCCCAACATTAAGCCCCAGACTGAATTTGAACTTCGTTCTTTGTCAATCTTTAATACTTAGACAAAAATCCGTTTTCTTATCTTCGTTGAAATTTTCTTGTAACCCGCCGTGACGTCATCTCTTGAAAACGCAAAAAACTTTCATGATGTCATCTTCCAACGGATCTTTTATCTTTAATGTTTCCCGAGAATCAAGGCGCCTGTATAGCTGGATAACCATTATTCGGCTCTCCCTTGATTTTCGCGCCTGTCTGTTCGCATCTTTTCCTTATAAATAGGCACGCCTCGGCCTTCTCACTTTCCTCTCTCACTCCATCTTCTTCCTCTCGCAAACCCCCTGCTGCTCGAGTTCTGCCACCGCCGTGCCTTATCTCCATCTTCGTTGACTTTGGCCGCTGCATCAACCTGAAACCGATCCAGAGAAACCGCGCCGAACTCCGCAGTAGACCTACAACCATAAGTTTTCTTTCCTTCGTTTCTCAAATCTGCATTAGGGTTTTCAAGTTTCTGTGTGTTCTTCATAGTTCATCATAGTACATCGTAGTTCTTCCACCGCCAGCCTTTTCTGATCCAAAAAGTTATGTATATGCTCGCGTGGTAGTGTTTTTGTACCTCTTCTTGATCCAGAGATCCCTTTCTCTGATTAAAAGGCTGCTTCAGAACTTACCGACTCCTCTGTACTGAACTTTTTAGGTCACCAAGCAATGTAGGAAACTTGTTTGTCTCAATACTTAGCTGAATTTGCCTTTTTCAAATGTCTGTAGTCATGGTGGCTTATCATGTCAGCTTAATTTTCCTTATATGTCATTAGCCCTTAACTAAGCTGTCATTACTTGTTTGCATCTTTATCAGTTAACTGTCAATCTTACCATTAAACTGAACCGGCATGTTGTTTTTCTTTTCAGTTCTTCTTTGCACATCATGCCGTCCAAAACACCAACCATCTGTACCTGGGTTCCCTCAACCATAACCGAGGAACATTTAAAAGAGTTCTTCACCATAGGATTTCTGTCAGCAAAAATTATCATGTCTTACCGTGCCCCTAACCCAGAAGAAGAACGGCCCAATCCAAGAGACGGTGAGGTGATCGCTTTCACTGACCACATGAACCGTGGCTTCTCACCGCCCGGCTCAAAGTTCTTCAGAGAGGTCCTCCACTTTTTCAAGCTCCATCCTCAAGATATCGGGCCCAATTCCATATCTAACATCTGTAACTTCCAAGTACTCTGTGAAGTATATCTTCAACAAGAGCCGACCGTGGAGTTGTTTAGAGAATACTTTTATCTGAACCGACAGAATGAGTGCACCAACGGCCTTAGCTTATAGCTTGGAGGCATATCAATTCAGCGCCGGCAGGGTGCCGTCTTCCCCCTCATTGTCTTACCAAGTCACCCAAAGGACTGGAACCATACTTGGTTCTACTGCTAGGACATTTCACCAGCAAACAAGAAGCCACTGTCGGGTTATCGCCCCGATCGTATTGACTCCAAGTTCGCTTCCTGATAAGCTTACCGTCGCTGAACGCAAGAGGCTAATACCGTCTATCAAAAGGATCAATGCTCTGTTGGGGAATGGGCTAACTAGAGTTGATCTGACGGGTCATCCCTTTGAGCCGCCGGTCAAAGCTGATGTATGAGTATGGCGGATGCCCGGATGACTCTCTTCGTCACAGCCCCGTTCAATTGACAGAATAAGATATTGTCTCAATGTCAACTCTTCTGGTGAACAGGAAATACGAAGATTGCAGTGTCGTCGGGTTAAACCCCTTCTGCCAGCTTAACCCGGTGCCAGAAGTAAGGATGTCATTATTTCTCTCTTTTGTATTCTCCCAGCCGTATTGTTTTAATACTTGCCTGACTCTTTATCTTGTTTTTACCTGTTTGCAGGCCAACTCTGACTTCTAGAAAGTTAAGTATGACCACGAGGCTGCCAAGAAAGCGAAACCCGCCGCCATAAACGCCAAGAAAATGACCCAGAGGACGAAAAAGAAGAAGAGCACTGCTGAAGATTTGATGAAGCTTGATGATACATCTGACTCGGAGGTAGCCCTTGATTCCCTTGGCCAATTTTTTAACAATCTTATTGACACTGATCATTACCAGGATGACACTGGGGCCAGTCAGGCTTTGGAAGCAGAGGTAACTATCATTTCCTCCCACTCAGAGCCCTTGCCAAGACAAAAAGTTCGACGAGTGATCCATAAAGTAAGGTTTTCTAACCCTTTAGCTCACTTGGATCCCAACTTTCGTTTGAAAAAGCAGCAACATGAAAGCCGCCGTCAAGCTTGGACTGAAGATGAGCCGGCTGTCGTTCTTCAACAAACTCCTCAGAAGCGTCTGAATGAGGTTTGCTGCTGTCTTTAACTCTTTTTAATGGATCCTTCCCCTTGTATTACTTTTAACTCTATTTTACCCTTTCAGGAGGTGTCTCGCTCTTCTGGCGACTCATCGCAGACGCAATTTCCGGCCTTCAAGACTGCCCCTCGATAATGAAAAATCCTCATATTTTCCGGGTTGTTCAAATTGTATCTTTATACTGATGACCTTGCAACATTTTTCTTAGTGGGCAAGCTAAATCCAAGAAAGCGAAGGTAGCTAAACTGGTGGAAGACCCGCCAGTGCTTGCATCTGACCCGGCCAGGCCATCTTAACCGACACTCCAGCAGACCCGCCTGTTGATGTAGAAGCAAATCCTCCTGAGCCGTCGTTTGATGAGACCATTGTGAACCCTTCTGCTACTGGACCATCAAGCTTAGCCAACCCGCCATCATCGTCTGCACAAGACGTTCAGATAACCGGGAGCCGCTTTATTGAACCAGGGAATCCAACCGTGCTGGCTCGGTGTACTGCGAAACAAGAGGCATTGGAGAGGCAGAAAGTTCGCTTTGACGTTTCCAACTATGACCATCTAAATGCTAATGATATTTTATCCGGCTATCTTAGCCATGTACACTCCAGTCGCGACTCTGAGATTGAAATGGTCAAACAGCTGTAGTTGAAATACGAGGTACGTTCTTCCGGCTTATCTATATTCCTTCAGCCCCCAAGTCATCAGATTATGAGAAAACCGGAATGACCTGTAGACTTTAGAATATAGGTCGAGACCTTTACCTTTGAAACTTTTCTTGAATTCAATAGAACAAAGCTTCACCTCTAGTCCCCAAGGGCCGGTTCATTTTGATCATAAATGAGCTGGTACTTTAAATTGTTTGGTGCCGTATTCAAAGGACTTAATACTCCAGCTTAACCTTGAGAAACTTGCTGAACTGCATACATTAGCCTCCAAGTGCCAGGTGCTGTTACTTTGTAAGCTACTTGGGACTTAAATTATGTCTTTAGAGTCACAAAAATTTGATTTGGCATACATTAGCCCCAAGTGTCAAGTGGTTTTTTGTAAAGTACTTGAGACTTGAATCTTGATTTTTGAACTTGAAAACAAAATCATAATTCATCTGAATGTTTTGCAGAATGCCTTATCTGAATTGAACTCGCAATTGACTGATGCGAAAACCCGACTAGCGAGTCAGGAGGCAGAAATCAAATCTGCTAACTTCAAACTGCAAATAAGTCTCTTTGCGACGGAAAATTTAAAGACCAGCTTCACTGCCAAGAAGAAAACTTGGGAAGAGGAAAAAACGCTTCTGACCCAATGTGCTGAGAAGGCCGAAACAACCTTTGAAGAGATTTCAACAAAGCTGAACGGGTTAAAGGGCCGGGTGTCTCAAATGGTGGCTGCCATCTTTGGTAAGCCGTCCGACTTTAACTTTGTGTGTTTCTTTTGCTAATCCAGAGTATAAGCCGCCAGCTGACTTTGTGTATAAAATATGTGCAGGCCCTCGAAGCAAAAATCTGAGCCAAGACCCTTTGATTAAACTGAAGGCAGTGTATACTTTGGTAGAACAACTGTATATTGGCGCACAGCGGGCTCTTGCCGCCATCTCTCCTGCCAATCAAGGACCCAACTGGCTCAGCGACGTCCTGAAGAAACTGTCAATCCTGCCTGCCAGGTTTCAAGAAGTGAAACGCTCCTGTGCGCGAGCCAGGGCTTTGACTGCCCTGAGCCGCTCCAAGGCTTGGGTGCCAGACCTAGACCCGGCGGACGTGGCCAGAGGCTATCCCACCGTGAAGGAAGACGGATCTCCCTTTGAGCAGGATGACTTCATGGCTTGCATGCGTGGAGTCCGGCCTTAGGCAACTACCCTTGGAGATGATACCAATATTGACAAATATCAGCCGAGTTTTGATAGTGAGAATAAGAAGATGGCCACTCCCTCGTACAAGGTAACAGATTTGATTCCACCGGTAAGAGAAGACACATTTGCCCCGGAAGTTGACCCAGTTAGCCTGATCGACGACGAAGCCGAATTTGTCGCCGTGAATGGTTTTGATTGGTCAAAACCCAACTTCCAGCCAACAGAAGGTGGTGAACCGGCGAGGGAGGAACAATGATCATCTTTGTGGGCTTATAAAGCCTTGTAATAGCTTATCCATGAAAACATTGTGTGCTTTGCTTATGTCATCGCGCATAAAACACTTCTATGTGATTTTGTGTTTCCTGATGCCAATGTATGCATCTTATTTAATGTTTGTTTCTGCAACATTTGAACTCTGTTCCTGTAGATACAAAGAAAAGACTGGCTTGGCGGCTTAGAACCAAACAGGTTAAAACACCCGGTTTATAGCCAATATGTTTACCACAGTAGGAACCAGAAACAGATATAAACAAAGGACAAGGGCTGAGACTAACTCTTTTAGTTAATACAGCAGGTAATTGCATATAAGTAATAACCATACCTTGTACCTTTTGATCCTTAGACCGCCGGCTTGAATAACCCGGGTGATGAAATTAATAATTCAAACTTTATGAGAAGTCAATGCTTTTGAATACTCAATGACCATTATACCTTGGTAGCTGTGTTGTCAAATAGTTTGTAATATTGAGACAACAAAAAACTAAAAGGCAAACAACAGATAATAAGCATAATTTAACCTTGTATTCAAAATGTTGGGGGCTTCTGATTCGAATACGATCAGTAAACCGGACCAAAGGGGTTAAGCTAAGGTTCGACTACGACCATATAGCCCCCAGTGGTTTTGGCGTTGCGCCGATCAAGAGGGTACCGACAGCTATTTTCTCTTTGGTTCGAATACGACCTATGTTTGAACAGGAAGCCCCCAAATGACCTTGAGAGGTTTTTAACGACCCTGATTCGAATACGATCCAAGTCGGACCCAAAAGGGGTTAAGCTATGATTCGGATACGATTAAGAAGCCCCCAAGTGAGTTTGGCCTTGAGCCGATCAAGAGGGTTACGACACCTATGTTCTATTTGGTTCGAATACGACCTATGTTTGAACAGGAAGCCCCCAAGTGACCATCAGATTTGCAGCTAGATTCGGATACGATCATAAGCTGGACCAAAAAAGGTTAAACTTGATTCAAATATGATCAGCTCCTTAATAGTCATTTGAAAATAAGAAATAACACAGATGCATAATCTTTGAAAAGAAAAGAGACTGATGGTCTTACTTTATTACTTGTCATGGTATATACAGTGTAAAAGTATGTACATGATGAGAGCTGGTGGCTCAGGTGTAGTATGGCCGAAGTTGAGCAATGTTCCACGGCCGGCGGGTCTCCTCCTCCGACTTACGTGAGTCTTTGTGTGCTCTCGAATGTCAATGAGGTAATATGACTCGTTGTTTATGTTCTTACTAACCACAAAGGGTCCTTCCCAAGGTGGGGATAACTTGTGTGCATCTGACAGATCCTGGATGAGCCGGAGCACCAGGTCCCCTTCCTGAAAAGTCCTGGACTTAACCCAGCGGCTGTGATAACGGCGCAGGTCCTGTTGATAAATTACTGACCGGGCCGCTGCTAAGTCTCTTTCTTCATCCAACAAGTCATGTGCATCCTGTCTGGCTTGTTCATTATTAGCTTCAACATAAGCCGCCACACGGGGCGAGTCATGACGGATGTCACTAGGCAACACTGCTTCTGCTCCATAAACCATGAAGAAAGGTGTGTAACCTGTCGACCTATTAGGTGTGGTGTTGATACTCCACATCACCGAGGGTAATTCCTCTACCCAACAACCCGACGTTCGCTGTAAAGGAACCATAAGCCGGGGTTTGAGACCTTTCAAAATTTCCTGATTGGCTCTCTCAGCTTGACTGAAGGAAATATGCCCTAGAGGCAATAACAAAGTTATTATTTATTTCCTTATATCATTATAAATGTTTATTATTCATGCTAGAATTGTATTAACCGGAAACATAATACATGTGTGAATACATAGACAAACAGAGTGTCACTAGTATGCCTCTACTTGACTGGCTCGTTAATCGAAGGTGGTTATGTTTCCTAGCCATAGACATGAGTTGTCATTTGATTAAACTGGATCACATCATTAGGAGAATGATATGATTGACTTGACCCATTCCATTAGCTTAGCACTTGATCGTTTAGTTTGTTGCTATTGATTTCTTCATAACTTATACATGTTCCTATGACTATGAGATTATGCAACTCCCGTTTACCGGAGGAACACTTTGTGTGCTACCAAACGTCACAACGTAACTGGGTGATTATAAAGGTGCTCTACAGGTGTCTCCGAAGGTACTTGTTGGGTTGGCGTATTTCGATATTAGGATTTGTCACTCCAATTGTCGGAGAGGTATCTATGGGCCATCTCGGTAATGCACATCACTTAAGCCTTGCAAGCATTGCAACTAATAAGTTAGTTGCGGGATGATATATTATGGAACGAGTAAAGAGACTTGCCGGTAACGAGATTGAACTAGGTATTGAGATACCGACGATCGAATCTCGGGCAAGTAACATATCGATGACAAAGGGAACAACGTATGTTGTTATGCGGTCTGACCGATAAAGATCTTCATAGAATATGTGGGATCCAAGATGAGCATCCAGGTTCCGCTATTGGTTATTGATTGGAGACATGTCTCGGTCATGTCTACATAGTTCTCGAACCCGTAGGGTCCGCACGCTTAAAGTTTCGGTGATGATTGTATTATGAGTTTATGTGATTTGATGTACCGAAGGTAGTTCGGAGTCCCGGATGAGATCGAGGACATGACGAGGAGTCTCGAAATGGTTGAGACGTAAAGATCGATATATTGGACGACTATATTCGGACATCAGAAAGGTTCCGAGTGATTCGGGTATTTTCGGGGGTACCGGGGAGTTACAGGAATACGAGGAAGAAGTAATGGGCCTCATGGGCCAAGTGGTGAAAGAGAGGAGGCAGGGCGCGCGGCCCCCTAGCCCAAACCGAATTGGACTAGGGGGCCGGCCCCCCTTTCCTCCTATTCCTCCTTCTCCTTCCTTCTCCTTCTCCTCCTTCCTTTCCTCCTCCTAGTAGGAGTAGGAAAGGGGAGTCCTACTCCTACTAGGAGGAGGACTCCTCCTGGCGCGCCCATAGAGGGCCGACCGGCCTCCCCCCTTGCTCCTTTATATACAGGGGCAGGGGGTCACCTCTAGACACACAAGTTGATCAGTTGATCTCTCCCACCCGTGTGCGGTGCCCCCCTCCACCATATTCCACCTCGGTCATATCGTAGCCGGTGCTTAGGCGAAGCCCTGCGTCGGTAGCAACATCATCACTGTCACCACGCCGTCATGCTGACGGAACTCTCCCGTGAAGCTCTACTGGATCGGAGTTCACGGGACATCATCGAGCTGAACGTGTGCTAAACTCGGAGGTGTCGTGCGTTCGGTACTTGGATCGATCGGATCATGAAGATGTTCGACTACATCAACCGCGTTGTGCTAACGCTTCCGCTTTCGGTCTACGAGGGTACGTGGACAACACTCTCCCCTCTCGTTGCTATGCATCACCATGATCTTGTGTGTGCGTAGGAATTTTTTTGAAATTACTACGTTCCCCAACATTGACCATTGTCATTGACTTAGACCACCGGGTTATCTGTCGGGCCAGGGTCTCATCCGCTGGCAACTCTCCCCGGGTCATGTATGCCAAGAACGATATTGTCCAATCTGGGATGACATGAAGAGCCGCCACCAACTGTGCCTCCGGGTCAGGAACAGCTAAATCTTCTTCTGTGGGCAACTTGACAGACGGGTTATGTAAAACATCCAAAAAGGTGTTAGGTGGTACCGGCTTACGCTGAGACCCCAACCGGCTTAAAGCATCAGCCGCTTCATTCTTTCGACGGTCAATGTGCTCCACCTGATAACCTTTAAAATGCCCTGCAACAGCATTAACCTCCCGGCGATAATCCACCATGAGAGGGTCCTTGGAATCCCACTTGCCTGATACCTGTTGAGCCACTAGATCTGAGTCGCCAAGACATCTGACCCGACTCAAACTCATCTCTTTTGCCACTCGAAGACCATGGAGCAAGGCTTCATACTCTGCTGCGTTGTTAGTGCAAGGAAACATCAACCGTAACACATAACAAAATTTGTCACCTCGCGGAGAGGTTAACACAACTCTAGCCCCCGAGCCTTCCAATTTTCTGGACCCATCAAAATGAATAGTCCAATACGTGTTGTCTGGTTTCTCTTCTGTCATCTGCATCTCTGTCCAGTCATTAATGAAGTCAACCAGTGCTTGAGATTTCATCGTGGTACGTGGCACATACTTCAACCCATGAGACCCAAGCTCAATTGCCCACTTGGCGACTCTCCCAGTGGCTTCTCTGTTTTGAATGATGTCTCCCAAAGGAGCAGACCTAACCACGGTGATTAGATGTCCCTGAAAATAATGCTTAAGCTTCTGGCTTGCCATGAACACCCCATACACGAGCTTCTGCCAATGTGGATATCGTTGCTTGGATTCAATTAACACCTCACTAACGTAGTAAACCGGCCGTTGTACCGGATGCTCCTTGCCATCCTCCTTGCGCTCCACCACAATAGCCACACTAACAACTTGTGAGTTAGCGGCCACGTATAAAAGTAGCGTCTCTTTCTCAACTGGAGCAGCCAGGACCGGAGGCTCAGCAAGTTGTGTCTTCAAATCTTCAAAAGCAGAGTTTGCAGCATCGCTCCAAACAAAATCATCTGTTTTCTTCATCATCTGATACAGAGGCATTGCCTTCTCCCCTAACCGGCTTATGAACCGGCTCAAAGCAACAACACGGCCCGCCAGTCGTTGAACGTCATTGATGCATGTTGGCTTGGCCAGGGATGTAATTGCCTTGATTTTCTCCAGGTTAGCCTCAATACCTCGGTTAGACACCAAAAAACCCAAGAGCTTGCCGGCTGGGACTCCAAAAACACACTTGGCCGGGTTAAGCATCATTTTGTAGACCCGGAGATTATCAAAAGTCTCTTTCAGATCTGTGACCAAGGTTTCCTCCTTCCTGGATTTTACCACTATATCATCCACATAAGCATGAACATTACACCCAATTTGATCATGAAGACAATTCTGCACACACCATTGGTAAGTCGCCGGGGCACTCTTAAGCCCAAAAGGCATAGACACATAGCAGAAAGCTCCAAAAGGAGTGATAAAAGCCGTCTTCTCCTGATCCTTGACTGCCATCTTGATCTGATGATAACCGGAATAAGCATCCAAGAAACTCAAACGTGCACAACCCGCCGTAGCATCTATGATCTGATCGATACGAGGGAGGGCAAAAGGATCAGCCAGACAAGCCTTTTTTAGATCGGTGTAATCCACACAGATACGCCAGGTGCCATTCTTTTTTAGTACAAGCACCGGGTTGGCTAACCACTCTGGGTGAAAGACTTCTACAATGAACCCAACTGCCAAAAGCCGGGCCACCTCTTCTCCAATGGCCTTGCGCCTTTCTTCATTGAACCGTCGGAGAAATTGTCTGACAGTTTTAAACTTTGGATCAATATTGAGAGCGTGCTCAGCGAGTTCCCTCGGGACACCCGGCATATCTGAAGGTTTCCATGCGAAGATGTCCTAGTTCTCATGGATGAACTCTTTGAGCGCGCTTTCCTATTTTGGATCCAAGTTAGCACTGATGATGAACTGCTTGGATGAGTCGCCAGGCACAAAGTCAACCATCTTGGTGTCATCAGCTGATTTGAACTTCAACACCGGCTCATGCTCTGTTGTTGGTTTCTTTAATGACGTCATATCTGCCGGGTCAACATGATCTTTGTAAAATTTTAACTCCTCTGTTGCACAGACAGATTCAGCATAGGCAGCATCACCTTCTTCACACTCCAAAGCTATTTTCCGGCTCCCGCATACTGTAATGGTGCCCTTATAACCCGGCATCTTAAGCTGCAGATACACATAACATGGCCGCGCCATGAATTTGGCATAAGCCGGCCGTCCAAACAGAGCATGATACACGCTTTTGATCTTAACCAACTCAAAGGTTAATTTTTCTGCTCTGGAGTCATACTCATCTCCAAAGGCTACTTCCAGTTCAATCTTACCCACTGGGTATGCCGACTTGCCAGGAACCACACCGTGAAAACAGTGTTGCATTGTTTAAGACTCTTATCAATCAATCCCATGCGGCGGAACGTCACATAGTAGAGGATGTTAATGCTTGTAACGCCCTTGATGCGGCTATATCTCCCACGTGTCGAGGCACGACTTAGAGGCATAACCACATTGAAAGCAATGTCGCAAGTTAGGCAATCTTCACAACATCCCATGTAATATAGATAATAAAAGGGGAGATACATAGTAGCGGCGTGAGTCCTCGTCGAACTCCCACTTGACCTCAAGCGCGTCATCTGGAATGGAGTCATCAGGCCCTGCATCTGGTTTGGAAGTAATCTGTGAGCCACAGGGATTCAGCAATCTCGCACCCTCGCGATCAAGATTATTTAAGCTTATAGGTAAGGCAAGGTAAATATGTGGAGCTGCAGTAAGCGACTAGCATATATGGTGGCTAATCTGTTCGCAAAAGAGAGTGAGAAGAGAAGGCAAAGCGCGAACGAATAACTAGAGAACAACCTGCGGCAAGCATTACTCCAACACCGTGATCACTTCGCGAACTCCGCCGAGAAGAGACCATCACGGTAACTCACACAATTGATTCATTTTAATTAAGTTAAGGTTCAAGTTATCTACAACCGGACATTAACAAATTCCCATCTGCCCATAACCGCGGGCACGACTTTCGAAAGTTCAAATCACTGCAGGGGAGTCCCAACTTAGCCCATGACAAGCTCTCACGGTCAACGAAGGAATAGACCTTCTCCCGAGACATTCCGATCAGACTCGGTATCCTGGTTCTACAAGACACTTCGACAAGTTAAAACAAATCCAGCAACACCGCCCGAATGTGCCGACAAATCCCGATAGGAGCTGCACATATCTTGTTCTCAGGGCACACTCAGATTGTCCAAACTTCCGGTAAGCCAGCCCAGAGTTGCCCCTGGTGGCCACCGGCGGCTGACGAGGTGGACCAACACTCAGAGGAGCACTGGCCCGGGGGGTTTAAATAAGATGACCCTAGGGCTCCGGAAACCCAAGGGAAAAAGAGGCTAGGTGGAAAATGGTAAAACCAAGGTTGGGCATTGCTGGAAAAGCTTTAATCAAGGCGAACTATCAAGGGGTTCCCATTATAATCTAACCGCGTAAGGAACGCAAAATCCGGGAACATAACACTGATATGACGGAAACTAGGGCGGCAAGAGTGGAACAAAACACTAGGCGAGAGGCCGAGCCTTCCACCCTTTACCAAGTGTATAGATGCATTAAGATAACAAGATAATATAATGATATACCAACAAGTAAATAATGTTTCAACAAGGAACGGGCTCCAATCTTCACCTGTAACTAGCAACGCTATAAGAGGGGCTGAGCAAAGCGGTAACATAGCCAATCAACGGTTTGCTAGGAAATGGTGGGTTAGAGGTTTGACATGGCAATTTGGGAGGCATGATAAGCAAGTGGTAGGCATCGTAGCATAGGCATAGCAAAAGAGCGAGCATCTAGCAAAGCAAAGATAGTAGTGATTTCGAGGGTATGATCATCTTGCCTGCAAAGTTGTCAGAGTTGACTGGATCCTTGAAAGCAAACTCAATGGGCTCCTCGTTAGTGAACTCGTCTCCCGGCTCTACCCAAACAAGACAAGCAAGCAACAAGGACACAATCAACCACGTCCAAAGATCAAACAATATGATGCAAAGATGGTATGCTATGCGGGATGCGATATGCGATGCATATGCAAGATTTGACAAGTAATGCATGAACCTGGCCTCAGCATGGAAATCCAAGTGTGCCACTAGAAACGTGAGATGAAATCTCTTGAAAACGATATAAAGAACGCCGGAATCGAAGTTACGGTTTGGAAATGGCAAGCAATTCAAATATGGCACCGGTCTGCGATATACAGCAAGTAGCCATCTAAATGCAACAAGATGAACATGCTACAGCACTCAAACATGGCAACAAAATACATTACATGGATCCATTCATGATGCTTAAAAAAAGACTAGCACTGAGCTACGGTCAATTCATCCATTAGCAGGTTCAGACAAGCATGGCAAAAAGGCATTTGGCAAACAGATTTCAGACTTCGTGAAATTAACACTTGTCTGGAATTTCAGATCAGATAGCACACTTTGGAGCATGAAAACTATATGCTACAGGACCTGAATATGGCAAAGTACAGCATGGCATGGAGCTACTCAAAGAGCTTAACAAAAGTCCCTTAGTGACCTTGAGCCAAAAGGGATCAGAAAATACATTTGCAAGCATGTGAACATGGCAAAAACATAATCAGATCACAGACTTAGTGAAAAACTGGAGCATGCAAAACAGATATCAAGTAGGCATGTTCACGAGCTCGATGCACTCACTACAGAGCAAGTCATGACAATCTAAGCATACACCCATCAAGAATACACATTATAAAAGCTGGACATGGCAAGAACAATAGCATAGCATGCACGGATCAACTACAACATCCTCGGCAAAATCGCTAACAAGTAGACAATCTGCCCAGATTCACGAAAAGACAAAAGTAGAGCTCGATTGACTCAAGCTAGGGTGCTCCATATTGAAAACAAAGACATGGATGGATAGAGCACTACAAGATTAACAAAACATCCTTACTGATCATCCTCAAAAGAGGTACGGATCACTAGGAAACAACATGAACATATGGCATATTGAGATAAACAGATAAAGGACTTAGTGGAATTGCTAAGTCCCTTAAATCAGCATTAACGAATGCACCACTTTGCAAGCTTGTACTAGTCACCACACACATCACAAAAATACATGGGTTGCACCTCTGGATAGATGGCAAAACATATAACAAAACACATGTAGAGCTCAGGGGTATATCATGCACACAATAATCATGGCAAAAATGACAAATATCTAAATGGAGCAGCAGATCTGACAATTATCCCAAATATCACTCTTCCAACAGCATTTCGGGCATCAAGATGAACTCAAGTGAAAATGATGCAATGAGATGAAATGATGTGCTCTCTGAGACGAACATTTTGATATGCTATATGCCCAAAATGGTTCTATGGATGCAAAGTTATGGCACGATGAACAAGGGCATCTGAAACTGGAAAATGGGGACTTAGAAGAAAATATACCCTACGGATCTAGGGTTCGCACACGGATCGAGGTGGCGGCAGATCAGAGCTCACCGGAGCTGTAGACGGTGGGAGTTCGAACCACCGGAGTGAGGGGGAGGTGGAACCGGCGGGGAGCGCGGCCGGCGACGAGGTTGGTGAGGGCGCGGCGCCTCGGTGCGGCGGGGAAGCCGAGTCGGCGGGGCGGCGAGCGGCGATGTAGGGCGGCACGTGGCAGAGCTCGCCGACGACACGGGCGAGAGGCGGAGGCGGAGGCGGCGAGGCTCCCGGGCGGCGCATGAGGAAGGGGATGAAGGCGGGCGGTGGCGCGCCGGTTTGGGCCGCGGGGGCCCCGAGTGGGCCTGGCGGGCCTCGGGCAGCGGCGGCGATGTGGGGCTCACCCAGGCCACGTGGCGGCTGCTGGTTGGTCGGCGGCGGCAGGCGGACGCGTCCGGCGCCGTCCGGACGTGTCCAGTGGCGGCGGAGACGATTTTTTTAGGGTTTGGACGGGGAGATCCGGAATTTTGAGGAGGGGGTCTATATATAGAGGTAGAGGGAGCTAGGAGAGTCCAAATGAGGTGCGGTTTTCGGCCACACGATCGTGATCGAACGCTCTAGAAGATGGAGAGGGTTTTGGGCCAACTTGGAGGGGTGTTGGGCTGCAACACACACGAGGCCTTCTCGGTCCCTCGGTTAACCGTTGGAGCATCAAACGAAGTCCAAATGCTACGAAACTTGACAGGCGGTCTACCGGTAGTAAACCAAGGCCGCTTGGCAAGTCTCGGTCCAATCAGGAAATGTTTAATCCCCACACACGAAAGAAAGGTAGAAATGACCACCGGAGGAGAACGGAGCGCTGGAATGCAAAACGGACAACGGGGAAAATGCTCGAATGCATGAGACGAACACGTATGCAAATGCAATGCACATGATGACATGATTTGAGATGCATGACAACGATAACAACACACGGAGACAAAAACCCGAACCCGAGAAAATAAAATAACTTAATGCCGGAAACGACAAGAGTTGGATTACATATTAGGGAAATCATATCCGGGGTGTTACAACACTCCACCACTACGAAAGGATCTCGTCCCGAAATCTAGGACTGAAAGAATGCCGGGTATTCAGAACGGAGGTGATCCTCATGTTCCCAGGTAGCTTCACGGTCGGAATGGTGTGACCACTTGACTTTGAGGAATTTGATTGACTTGTTGCGAATCTTGCATTCAGTCTCTTCAAGAGTAGCAACGGGGTGCTCACGATAAGAGAGATCTTCTTGGAGCTCAATGTCCTCGAAGTTGACGATGCGGTCAGGGGTCTTGAAGCACTTGCGAAGCTGAGAGACATGGAACACGTCATGCACATTTGCAAAGTTTGAAGGAAGCTCGAGTTGATAGGCGAGATCGCCTCTCTTGCTGACGATCTTGAAAGGTCCCACGTATCTGGGGGCAAGTTTCCCTTTGATACCGAAGCGACGAGTACCTTTCATTGAAGAGACGCGGAGGTAAGCATGATCTCTGATCTCGAAAGCCAAATCACGGTGCTTACTATCATAGTAGATCTTCTTGCGGGATTGGGCTGCTTTGAGGTTATCTCGAATGACTTTGCACATTTCCTCTGCCTCTGTGATTAAGTCATTTCCCAGAAGTTGACATTCACCGACTTCAGACCAGTTGAGAGGGGTACGACACTTCCTGCCATACAGAATTTCAAATGGGGCCTTGCTCGAACTTGCTTGAAAACTGTTGTTGTAGGAGAATTCAGCATATGGAAGACAATCCTCCCACTTCATGCCGAAGGAGATCACACAAGCCCTGAGCATATCTTCAAGAATCTGGTTGACACGCTCGACTTGACCGCTAGTTTGAGGATGGAAAGCTGTGCTGAAGCGGATGTTGGTGCCCATGGCCTTCTGAAAAGAATCCCAAAACTTGGAGGTCAAGATGCTGCCACGGTCTGAAGAGATCACCTGTGGAATACCGCGCAGAGAGACAATTCGAGAGGTATAGAGCTCCGCCAATTGAGCTGCAGTGATTGACTCTTTGATAGGAAGAACTTGGCCACTTTGGTGAGTTTGTCGATGACAACGAATATAGCATCATTGCCACGCTTGGACTTTGGAAATCCAGCCACGAAGTCCATCTCAATATGGTCAAACTTCCATTCTGGAATGGCAAGAGGTTGGAGGAGACCAGCTGGACTTTGGTGTTCTGCCTTCACTCTTCTGCAGACATCACATTCATTCATGAACTGAGCAATCTCGCGCTTCATTCGAGTCCACCAATAAGCCTGCTTGAGGTCCTGATACATCTTCGTGCTCCCAGGGTGGATGGAGAGGAGAGAATTGTGAGCCTCATTCATGATCACTTTACAAAGGTCACCTTTGGGCACAACAATGCGATACTCGAAGAAGAGAGTGTCCTTGTCATCAAGGCGGTAGCACTTGTACTTGGGTTGACTCTTGGCAATCCCAATCTTCACCTTCTTCACCATAGCATCAAGAAGCTGAGCTTGGCGAATCTGGTCTTCCAAGGTAGGAGAGACTTGAAGGTTGGTGAGGAAAGCTTGAGGAACAACTTGCAGATTGAGTTTGCGGAAAGCTTCACAAAGCTCGGGTTGATAAGGCTTGAGAATCAGGCTGTTGCAATAAGCCTTCCTGCTCAATGCGTCAGCAATCACATTGGCCTTGCCTGGAGTATACTCGATACTCGGATTATACTCTTGAATCATTTTGACCCATCGAGTTTTCCTAAGGTTGAGATTAGGCTGAGTGAAGATGTACTTGAGACTCTTGTGATCAGTGAAAATGTCCACTTTTCTTCCCAATAAGAGATGTCTCCAAGTCAAAAGAGCAAGCACAACTGCCGCCAACTCGAGGTCATGAGTGGGGTAGTTATTCTCGTTGGGCTTCAACTAGCGAGAGGTATAAGCCACATCTTTCTTTTCTTGCATCAACACTGCGCCGAGACCTTGGACAGAGGCATCGCAAAAAACCTCGTATGGTTTGGATTCATCAGGAGGAGTCAGAACTGGAGCAGTGACCAATTTCTCTTTCAAAGTGTTGAAAGCAATGTCACACTCCGGAGACCAAATGTACTTGACGTGCTTCTGGAGAAGATTTGAGAGAGGCTTCGCGATCTTAGAAAAGTTTTCAACGAGTCTTCGACAGTAGCTTGCGAGACCGAGGAAGCTACGGAGTTGCTTCACGTTCTGAGGTGGTTCCCAATTCACAATTGCAGACACCTTCTCAGGATTCACCGCAATGCCCTTGGCAGAGATGATATGACCAAGATAAAGAACCTCATCGAGCCAAAATTCACACTTGGAGAACTTGGTGTAGAACTGGTGTTCCCTGAGCTTATCGAGTACCAAACGCAAGTGCTTGGCATGATCTTCCTTGCTCTTCGAAAAGACCAGAATGTCGTCGAGATAGACCAAAGCGAAGTCATTGGTGTAGCCGTTGAAGATGAAGTTCATCATGCGAGAGAAAGTTGGAGGAGCGTTGACGAGGCCAAAAGACATGACAGTGTATTCATATGAACCAAAGCTTGTCCTGAAAGCCGTCTTGGGAATATCTTGCTCACGTATTCGGATCTGGTGATAACCCATACGGAGATCAAGCTTGGAGAATACTTGGGCACCTTTGAGTTGTTCGAACAACTCGTTGATGTTGGGAAGTGGGTATTTGTTCTTGATGGTCTTCTTGTTCAATGGACGGTAATCAACACAAAGTCGGTCCGTTCCATCCTTCTTCTTCACAAAAAGAACACCACAACCCCACGGAGAAGAACTAGGCCGGATGAGACCCATTCTCTCTTGAACATCGAGTTGCTTCTTCAGCTCCTTCAACTCTTCAGGTCCGAGCTTGTAAGGACGCTTGCACACTGGTTCCGTGCCAGGCTCAAGATCAATGACGAATTCAACTGGCCGGTGCGGAGGCATTCCTGGAAGCTCTTCTGGAAAGATGTCTTGATATTCGCAAACGACTGGAATTTGCGAGATGGCATCCAGTTCACCCTTCTCATTGAGAGAAAACAGACAGATAGTATTATCCCGAGCGGCAAAGACAATTACATCCTCAGACGAATGAGTCAATTGAATCTGCCTGGCTGCACAAACAAGCTGAGCCTTGTGCTTATAAAGCCAATCCATCCCGAGAATAAGATCAATATCCGAGTTAGCAAGAACCATTGGAGAAGCCAGAAACTTGAAATCACCCAACATGATAGAAATATCCGGAATCTCGTGGTTAGCGAGCAAACATTTACCCGGAGAGACAACTGCTAATGGTGTATGCATAACTTGGGAAGTCAACTCATGCTTAGATGCAAAAGGTTTCGAGATGAAACAATGCGATGCACCAGTGTCAAAAAGAACTTTTGCAGGAACATCGTTAACAGGAAGGTTACCCATGATGACATCTGACGAGTCCTCTGCCTGAGTTGCGTTCATCAAGTTGACCTTGTCGTGCTTGGGGTTATGCTTGACCACAGCTGTACTTGCCGATCTCACAGGAGGAGGAGGGAGACGCCTCTGATTGAAGCACTTGTTGGCATAGTGACCCTTTTGTTGGCACTTGTTGCACGTGACCTCTGAAAGCGGACGGTGATACGGAGCACTCGATCTTGGAGCTTGAGACGAAGTCTTGTTCTGAAAGCCAGGGTTGGGTGGGTGGGAAGATCCACTGCCACCTTTGCTCTTCTGATACGGCTGACGGAACGGAGGAGGAGGAAGCTAATACTTCTGCTGCTTGGCCACTTGAGTAGAGGAAGAAGGAGTAGCATCTCTGACTCGCTTCTTGGAAGCATCACACCTCAGTTGAGCAGCCTCTTGCTTCAATGCCATGTTGTAGAACTCATCGTACCTCAAGGGCTCAAAGAGAACAAGAGCTAGCTGAATTTCTTCTCTGAGGCCACCCCTGAACTGGTATATCATGCTCTTCTCATCAGGGACGTCCTGCGTAGCAAAGCGGGCGAGCTTCTGGAACAACTTGTTGTAGTCATAGACAGACAAAGAGCCTTGCTTCAGGTTGCGGAATTCCTCACGCTTGCTTTCAACCACGCTTTGAGGGATATGATGAGCTTTGAAGTCTTGACAGAATTCATCCCAGGTAATCACACGGCCTCCTCTGGAATCCTTGTACTGCTGGAACCACTCTGCAGCTTGGTCTTTGAGTTGGAAGGAAGCGAACTTGACAAAGTCCTCAGGCCTGACATTACTGCACTCGAAATGCTTGCACAAATCCACGAGCCAATCATCAGCATCAGTTGCCTCAACACAATTGCTGAAAGTCTTTGGCCCGTTAGCAAGGAACTGGTTGAGTGTAGCAAAGTGATTCTGATTGTTGCCTTGGTTGCCTTGGTTCGCTTGATTGCGCTCTTGAAGAATTTGCATGATCAACTGTGTGTTTGCATTGGTTGCGGCCATCACAGCTTGCCATGCCTCCGGAGGAGGGGGAGGTGGTGGCGGAACCTGATTCTGATTATGATTTTGATTGCTGCTCTTAGCGGGAGCCATCCTGAAGAGGGTGACAACCGTTAGCACATTGACAGATAAAATGAAGCTGAATCAAACGGGTTGAAATTACAACATATAGTCTTCACATCCGAACATAAGAATGAATGCATTCCACTTGAAATGGTCACACATCCATAAATTGAGAAAGCCACTTAGAATATAGGTAGAGGAGTAAATCAACAAGGTACATATCAAGAACGAATACTCGGTAAGAAATCCCAATCTCAAACCAAATATCCATGGAAGAAGAACTAGAGCTACAAGAATTCCCACCTATGAAACTCCCGAACCTTTCCGGTTATGCAATCAGGTGTTGGGGATACAGGGGAAGCATAATATCTCACCCAAATCTAGCAAATCCTACATCCAGCTGTATCCATCCTTCAAAACATAACCGAGAAAAACTTCGGAAACCATCTACCTCAACCTTTGAAAAGCATCCGTTATACAAGTTATGGCGATACTCCCGAACTCCCGCCCTAGTACTGGGTGGCATCGAGGTTATCTCACCAACGAACTGCATAAAAGAGATTTTTGATGTCGGCATACTAAACTCAGGTATTCCAGAATTGCAACGATAAAATTCTGACGACAACACCTCAGAGCTCAACTCCCCGGGACACTGCCACAACCCCTAAAGACAGGAGGCACCAAAAACAATGTTCTCGTCACAAAACCATCGAAACGATTCCAAGATACCCGCGTGATCCTAAATTTTTTTAGTGAAATTTGAGAAGAGAAGAGACTCTACATCAAGATGCCTTACCAGAGCGATGAGGAGACTAGGAAGTAAAAAAGAATTCCTAAATTCTCTGATATATAATTCCTAAATGACTCAAAACAATTTTTCTAGACTCAACAACGGCTGTTAAAAACGATCACGCAATGGGGCTCCTAAGGTCGGGGAAGGCTCTGATACCAACTTGTAACGCCCTCGATGCGGCTATATCTCCCACGTGTTGAGGCACAACTTAGAGGCATAACCGCATTGAAAGCAATGTCGCAAGTTAGGCAATCTTCAAAACATCGTCGAACTCCCACTTGAGCTCAAGCGCGTCATCTGGAACGGAGTCATCAGGCCCTGCATCTGGTTTGGAAGTAATCTGTGAGCCACAGGGACTCAACAATCTCGCACCCTCGCGATCAAGACTATTTAAGCTTATAGGTAAGGCAAGGTAAATATGTGGAGCTGCAGCAAGCGACTAGCATATATGGTGGCTAACCTGTTCACAAAAGAGAGCGAGAAGAGAAGGCAAAGCGCGAATGAATAACTAGAGAACAACCTGTGGCAAGCAATACTCCAACACCGTGTTCACTTCCCGGACTCCGCCGAGAAGAGACCATCACGGTAACTCACACAGTTGATTCATTTTAGTTAAGTTAAGGTTCAAGTTATCTATAACCGGACATTAACAAATTCCCATCTGCCCATAACCGCGGGCACGGCTTTCAAAAGTTCAAATCCCTGCAGGGGAGTCCCAACTTAGCCCATGACAAGCTCTCACGGTGAACGAAGGAATAGACCTTCTCCCGAGACATTCCGATCAGACTCGGTATCCCGGTTCTACAAGACACTTCGACAAGTTAAAACAAATCCAGCAACACCGCCCGAATGTGCCGACAAATCCCGATAGGAGCTGCACATATTTCGTTCTCAGGGCACACTCAAATTGTCCAAACTTCCGGTAGGCCAGCCCAGAGTTGCCCCTGGTGGCCACCGGCGGCTGACAAGGTGGACCAGCACTCAGAGGAGCACTGGCCCGGGGGGGGGGGTTTAAATAAGATGACCCTCGGGCTCCAGAAACCCAAGGGAAAAAGAGGCTAGGTGGCAAATGGTAAAACCAAGGTTGGGCATTGCTGGAAAAGCTTTAATCAAGGCGAACTATCAAGGGGTTCCCATTATAACCCAACCACATAAGGAACGCAAAATCCGGGAACATAACACCGATATGACGAAAACTAGGGCGGCAAGAGTGGAACAAAACACTAGGCGAGAGGCCGAGCCTTCCACCCTTTACCAAGTGTATAGATGCATTAAGATAACAAGATAATATAATGATATCCCAACAAGTAAATAATGTTCCAGCGAGGAACGGGCTCCAATCTTCACCTGCAACTAGCAACACTATAAGAGGGGCTGAGCAAAGCGGTAACATAGCCAATCAACGGTTTGCTAGGACATGGTGGGTTAGAGGTTTGACATGGCAATTTGGGAGGCATTATAAGCAAGTGGTAGGCATCGTAGCATAGGCATAGCAAAAGAGCGAGCATCTAGCAAAGCAAAGATAGTAGTGATTTCGAGGGTATGATCATCTTGCCTGCAAAGTTGTCAGAGTTGACTGGATCCTCGAAAGGAAACTCAACGGGCTCCTCGTTAGCAAACTCCTCTCCCGGCTCTACCCAAACAAGACAAGCAAGCAACAAGGACACAATCAACCACGTGCAAAGCTCAAACAATATGATGCAAAGATGGTATGCTACGCGGGATGCGATATGCGATGCATATGCAAGATTTGACAAGGAATGAATGAACCTGGCCTCAACTTGGAAATCCAAGTGTGCCACTGGAAAGGTTAGATGAAATCTCTTGAAAACGATATAAAGAATGCCGGAATCGAAGTTACGGTTTGGAAATGGCAAGCAATTCAAATATGGCACCGGTCTGCGATATACAGCAAGTAGCCATCTAAATGCAACAATATGAACATGCTACAACACTCAAACATGGCAACAAAATACATGGCATGGATCCATTCATGATGCTTAACAAAAGACTAGCACTGAGCTATGGCCAATTCATCCATTAGCAGGTCCAAACAAGCATGGCAAAAAGGCATTTGGCAAACAGATTTCAGACTTAGTGAAATTAACACTTGTCTGGAATTTCAGATCAGATAGCACACTTTGGAGCATGAAAACTATATGCTACAGGACCTGAACATGGCAAAGTACAGCATGTCATGGAGCTACTCAAAGAGCTTAGCAAAAGTCCCTTAGTGACCTTGAGCCAAAAGGGATCAGAAAATACATTTGCAAGCATGTGAACATGGCAAAAACATAATCAGATCACAGACTTAGTGAAAAACTTGAGCATGCAAAACAGATATCAAGTAGGCATGTTCACGAGCTCGATGCACTCACTACAGAGAAAGTCATGACAATCTAAGCATACACCCATCAAGAATACACATTATAAAAGCTAGACATGGCAAGAACAATAGCATAGCATGCACGGATCAACTACAACATCCTCGGCAAAATCACTAACAAGTAGACAATCTGCCCAGATTCACGAAAAGACAAAAGTAGAGCTCGATTGACTCAAGCTAGGGTGCTCCATAATTGCAAACAAAGACATGGATGGATAGAGCACTACAAGATTAACAAAACATCCTTACTGATCATCCTCAAAATAGGCACGGATCACTAGGAAACAACATGAACATATGGCATATTGAGATAAACAGATCAATGACTTAGTGGAATTGCTAAGTCCCTGAAATCAGCATTAACGAATGCACCACTTTGCAAGCTTGTACTAGTCACCACACACATCACAAAAATACATGGGTTGCACCTCTGGATAGATGGCAAAACATATAACAAAACACATGTAGAGCTCAGGGGCATATCATACACACAATAATCATGGCAAAAATGACAAATAACTAAATGGAGCAGCAGATCTGACAATTATCCCAAATATCACTCTTCCAACAGCATTTCGGGCATCAAGATGAACTCAAATGAAAATGATGCAATGAGGTGAAATGATGTGCTCTCTGAGGGGAACATTTTGATATGCTATATGCCCAAAATGGATCTACCGATGCAAAGTTACGGCACGATGAATAAGGGCATCTGAAACTGGAAAACGGGGACTTAGAAGAAAATATACCCTCTGGATCTAGGGTTTGCACACGGATCGAGGTGGCGGCGAATCCGAGCTCGCCGGAGCTGTAGACGGCCGGAGTTCGAACCACCGGAGCGAGGGGGAGGTGGAACCGGCGGGGGGCGCGGCCAGCGACGAGGTTGGTGAGGGCGCGGCGCCTCGGTGCGGCGCGGAAGCCGAGTCGGCGGGGCGGCGAGCGGCGATGTAGGGCGGCACACCGGTCCGGCGAGTGGCGGAGCTCGCCGGCGACGCGGGCGAGAGGCGAAGGCGGCGAGGCTCCCGGGCGGCGCATGTGGAAGGGGATGAAGGCGGGGCGGCGCACCGGTTTGGGCCGCGGGGGCCCCGAGTGGGCCTGGCGGGCCTCGGGCGGCGGCGGCGATGTGGGGCTCGCCCGGGCCACGTGGCGGCAGCTGGTTGGTCGGCGGCGGCGGGCAGACGCGTCCGGTGCCGTCCGGACGTGTCCGGTGGCGGCGGAGACGATTTTTTTAGGGTTTGGACGGGGAGATCCGGAATTTTGAGGAGGGTGTCTATATATAGAGGTAGAGGGAGCTAGGAGAGTCCAAATGAGGTGCGGTTTTCGGCCACGCGATCGTGATCGAACGCTCTAGATGATGGAGAGGGTTTTGGTGGGTTTTGGGCCTACTTGGAGGGGTGTTGGGCTGCAACACACACGAGGCCTTCTCGGTCCCTCAGTTAACCGTTGGAGCATCAAACGATGTCCAAATGGTACGAAACTTGACAGGCGGTCTACCGGTAGTAAACCAAGGCCGCTTGGCAAGTCTCGGTCCAATACGGAAATGTTTAATCCCCACACACGAAAGAAAGGTAGAATTGACCACCGGAGGAGAACGGAGTGCCGGAATGCAAAACGGACAACGGGGAAAATGCTCGAATGCATGAGATGAACACGTATGCAAATGCAATGCACATGATGACATGATTTGAGATGCCTGACAACAATAACAACACACGGAGACAAAAACCCAAACCCGAGAAAATAAAATAACTTAACGCCGGAAACGGCAAGAGTTGGATTACATATTGGGGAAATCATATCTGGGGTGTTACTATGCTGCTGCCCCCATCCATGAGTACTTTATTGAATTTGTATCCACCAACCTGAGGTGCCACCACCAAAGCCAAGTGACCCGGATTATTGACCCTGGGTGGGTGATCCTCTCTGCTCCACACAATAGGCTGCTCTGACCAACATAAGTAACAAGGAACCGTCGGCTCAATGGCATTGACGGCCCTCTTGTGAAGTTTATGGTCTCTCTTACATAAGCTAGTGGTGAATACATGGTATTGCCCACTATTCTGCTACTTCGGATTGCTCTAATATCTGGACTGTTGTTGCTAATTACCTTGGCCGGGTTGCGGATTATACCCTCCTTGGTTACCAGGATGACCCTGACCGTGGAATCCTCCTCCACCTAAGCCGGCGCCCGGCCCTTGGAAACCGCCTCCACCCGAGCCGCCACCTGGGCCGTGACCTCCATCAAACGCGTTTGAATTTTTAAACGCCTTCATGATCATACAATCTTTCCACAGGTGGGTGGCTGGCTTCTCCCGGGTGCCCTGTTTTGGACAAGGCTCATTCAATAATTGCTCAAGGGTGGGACCTGACCTGCCCGACCGAGGGGGCTGTCTGCCCTTGCATCGTTGATTTCCGCCCTGTGCATTGGTGTTAGCAACAAACTCATCAGCCTTACGTTTATTACCTCCTTGATTTGCCAAGTTATGCTAGTGACCCTTGTCGTTGTCGTTCTTTTTTCCCTTCGTTGCCTTTTCTTCGTCAGACACCGGGTCCTTGGTAGTATCAGAATCAGCATACTTGACGAGAGCCGCCATTAACGTTCCCATGTCATTACAGTCATGCTTGAGCCGCCCCAGCTTCTGCTTCAGAGGTTCACAACGACAATTTTTCTCCAACATCAAGACCGCTGAGCCGGCATCCATCTTATCAGATGAATGTATTATCTCCTTGACCCGGCGCACCCAATGGGTTGTGGATTCACCATCCTCTTGCTTGCAATTGGTCAGGTCCACAATCGACATAGGCTGCTTATACGTGTCTTTAAAGTTCTAGATGAACCGGGCCTTCAACTCCGCCCATGAGCCGATAGAATTGGGTGGCAATCCCTTCAACCAAGTACGAGTTGTTCCATATAACATCATAGTGAAATACTTGGCCATTGCTGCATCGCTGACCTCCAATAACTCCATAGCCATCTCATAACTCTCAATCCAAGCCCCGGGCTGTAAGTCAGCCATGTAATTAGGTACCTTACGAGGCCCCTTAAAGTCCTTTGGCAAACGCTCATTACGTATGGCCGGCACCAAGCAAGGAACGCCTCCGGTTCTTGTGGCCATTCCTGCCTCGACCGAGGTTGCTGGATAAGCCGGAAAAGTTTGATGATCCGCCTGGTCTGCTGCCATTTGAACTGCTCGTTGCACCTCTTGACGAATCCTCTCCTAATCCGCCAAGTTAAGGGCTCCAGCCCGCACCGGCTCATGCCCGTATGGCCGGTTATGGCATTGAGCATTGCTTGACATTTCTCAGTCCTTTGATGATCCATGACATCAGTCGTGGTGGAGGGCCCGAGCAAAAAACAGGGGCGGCCGCCCACTTGGCGCTTCTAGGAGTCGTGATGTAGAACCACTCTTGTTGCCACAATGCAGACACCTCTGGGATGGAACCTTTGGGCCACGGAGCTCCCGTCAGCGTATTGAGGCGCCTCCACACTCTGCATGTTGCCCTTCGATCATCGTTGGCTTTACTTCAAAGGTCTTGAGCCATAAGCCAAAGTGGGGGGTAACCCGGAGGAAGGCCTCGCATACGACAACAAAGGTCGTGATATGCAAGTAGGAGTCCGGAGCTAGATCATGGAAATCTAGCCTGTAATAAAACATCAAGCCCCTGACGAAAGGATCCAGAGCAAAACCTAGACCTCGGAGGAAGTGGGAGACAAACACGACGCTCTCGTTGGGTTTGGGAGAAGGGACGGCCTGCCCCCGGGGAGGCAGCCGATGCGACATTTCGGCGGTCAGATACCTGGCCTCCCTCAACTTTTTGATGTCTTCTTCCGTGACGGAGGAGGGCATCCATCAGCCTTGAAGGCTGGATCCGGACATGACTGAAGGTTCGGAGCACCTGACTTGAGCTTTGGGCGTTTGAGCTTGAGGCGGGGGAAGGATTCGATTAAGCACGGGAGGGAAAAGGTAAAAGCTTTGCCCCTTTATAAAGAGGGTGGATATCAAGCGTCCTCCCCGTGCCCGTTTGGACTTTCCTATGATCTAGGAGTCCTAGAAGTGGTTGGGTTACCCATGCTTGTATTGATGAGAATACCGTAATAAGGGGACACGATCTCTGTTTTTACAAGACGTGCCAAGGGAACCACCTCGCATACCACGCTAAGGTGGGTAATTAAACGACTCGGATAAAGGCTCGACCGTGGTGTGTTGCACCACGGGATACGTCAGCAGATTAGATTTGTGTAAATATTATTCTCTCTATGGAAGTATGTGGAAACTTATTTTGCAGAGCCGGACACTATCTTTGTGTTTAAGATCTTCTTTGAAGTACTTGGAGGAGGAACCCGCCTTGCAATGCCGAAGACAATTTGCGCGCCGGACCTGTCGTCATTGAAGCCTGGTTCAGGGGCTACTGAGGGAGTCCTGGATTAGGGGGTGTTCGGATAGCCGAATTATACCTTCAGCCGGACTCCTGGACTATGAAGATACAAGATTGAAGACTCTGTCCCGTGTCCGGAAGGGATTTTCCTTGGCGTGGAAGGCAAGCTTGGCGATACGGATGTTCAGATCTCCTACCATTGTAACTGACTCTATGTAACCCTAACCCTATCTGGTGTCTATATAAACCGGAGGGTTTTATTCCGTAGGATAACATACACATCAACAATCATACCATAGGCTAGCTTCTAGGGTTTAGCCTCTCTGATCTCGTGGTAGATCAACTCTTGTATTACCCATATCATCAATATTAATCAAGCAGGACGTAGGGTTTTACCTCCATCGAGAGGGCCCGAACCTGGGTAAAAGTTCGTGTCCCCTGCCTCCTGTTACCATCCGGCCTAGACGCACAGTTCGGGACCCCCTACCCGAGATCCGCGGTTTTGACACCGACATTGGTGCTTTCATTGAGAGTTCCTCTGTGCCGTCGCCGTCAGGCCCGATGGCTCCTACGATCATCAATGGCGATGCAGTCCAGGGTGAGACCTTCCTCCCCGGATAGATCTTCGTCTTTGGTGGCTTCGCGCTGCGGGCCGATTCACTTGGCCATCTAGAGCAGATCGAAAGCTACGTCCCTGGCCGTCAGGTCAGATTCGGAAGTTTAAACTACACGGCCAACATCCATGGGGACTTGATCTTCGACGGATTCGAACCACTGCCGGGCGCACCACACTGTCACGACGAGCATGATCTAGCTCTGCCGCCGAACAGAGCCCTGGAGGCTGCACCCGCATCGGCTCCGACCCCTAGTTCGGAGCCGACCGTGCCGATCGAGGATGGGCGGTTGGACGCCACCTCGGGGGCTGCGATCCCAACGGCAGTTGAGCCGAACACCAGCCCCGTACTCTGCAAGACTCGTGACTCAATGGAGTCGGATTCTTCTTCGGACTCCGAACCCTCCGCGCCCCTGCCGAGCGAATCCGTTGGGCGCCGATCATGGAGTTCACGGCTGCGGATGTCTTTCAGCACTCGCCTTTCGGCGATATCTTGAAATCACTGAAGTCTCTCTCTCTTTGTCAGGAGAGCCCTGGCCGGACTACGGTCAGCAAGGTTGGGATACGGACGATGAAGAAATTCAAAACCCACCCACCACCCACTTTGTAGCCACTATCGACAACTTAACCAACATGCTCGACTTCGACTCCGAAGACATTAACGGTATGGACGCGGATGAAAGAGACGATGAAGAATCAGCGCCTATCGAGCCCTGGAACGCCACCTCGTCACATGACGTATACATGGTGGATGCACCCAAAGATGACGGTGCGGAGCGGAAGAATGCACCGAAGGATTGTTCCCTCGGAAAGCAGTCAAAGCGGCGATGCAAGCGCCGCCCCAAATCCCGCCTCGACAGAAATAGCGATCATACGGATCCAGCGCTGGAGCAGGGCGAACCGCTGCCAGACAATGGCAATCCGGATAATCAAACCGAACAAACAAATCTTATCAATGATAATGGTTCGGACGACATAAGCCGGACAGGCACTCGGAGCAGCAGAATGCCCGTAAAAGGCTCGTTGCCACCGCAAGGAGCCTCAAAAAGAAGAAGCGGAGGCTCAAGGCCGCGCAAAACACGCTCCAATTCAGATGGAGCAAAATACTCAACACTATAGCAAGGTACGGCGACAATCGCCCCTCCAAGAGCTACCCAAAGCGGAAGCTGCTACCCGAATTCGATGAGGAGGCCTCAGACCCCCCACAACCAAATATCAAAGCAGCCACCTGGTCGGATAGACGACCCCTCTACCACCACAGAACGGCATTCAACGCCGCTCACAATGGAACACGCAACCCAGGCGAGCGCTCGCACCCAAAGGACGGTGCAACAAGATCCATCTATGGACCATGCAAGCGCGCCCCAGCATACAATGCAACACAACAAACATCCGAACAACGCGACACACCCAGCTACAGGGGTGCCGCACACCCCCTATGTTTCACCGATGAGGTGCTGGACCATGAATTTCCAGAGGGATTCAAGTCCGTAAACATAGAGGCATACGATGGAACAACAGACCTTGGGGTCTGGATTGAGGACTACATCCTTCATATACATATGGCTCGAGGGGATGATCTCCATGCCATCAAGTAATTACCTCTCAAACTTAAAGGGCCAGCTTGTCACTGGCTCAAAGGCCTCCCAGAAAGCTCCATTGGAAGTTGGGAAGAGCTCGAAGACGCCTTTCGGGCAAACTATCAAGGGACTTATGTCCGACCTCCGGATGCGGACGACCTGAGTCACATAACTCAACAGCCCGGAGAGTCTGCCCGAAAACTTTGGAATAGGTTTCTTACTAAAAAGAACCAGATTGTCGACTGCCCGGACGCTGAAGCCTTAGCGGCTTTCAAGCACAGCGTCCGCGACGAATGCCTCGCCAGACACCTCGGCCAAAACAAACCGAGAACGATGGCCGCATTAACAAACCTCATGACCCGCTTTTGCGCGAGTGAGGACAGCTGGCTAGCCAGATGCAGCACCAGCGACCCCAGTACATCTAAAGTTAGAGATGGAAACGGGAAATCACGGCGCAACAGCAATAACAAACGCCGGAATTAAGAAGATAGCACGAAGGGCACGGAAGTAAATGCTGGATTCAAAGTCCCTTGGCCAAACCAAAAGCCGCCTTCCAAAGGCACCAGGGATGAACTGTCCAGCCTCAACAAAATTCTCGACCAAGTATGTCAGATCCATAGTACCCCTAGCAAACCTGCTAATCATACCCACAGAGAATGTTGGGTCTTCAAGCAGTCCGGCAAGCTTAACGCCATACACAAGGGGGAGGATACACCAAGTGAAGACGAGGACGAACCTCCCAAACAAGACAAGGGGGAACAAAAGAAATTTCCACCCGAAGTCAAAACAGCAAACGTGTTACACATGATCAAGAGAAAAAACAATGCGGCACTCCGTGAAAAATTTACCCAAGTGCCTGTCACCGCGAAGTCCCGCCACTGGTCATCTCAACCGATCACCTTCGACCATCGTGAAGACGCATCAAGTATCCGGCACGCAGGATGGGCTGCACTGGTATTAGACCCAGTAATTGGCGGATACCACTTCACACGAGTCTTGATGGATGGCGGCAGAAGCCTAAACCTAATATATCAGGATACAATCCACGGGATGGGGTTAGACCCAACACAAATTCTCCATAGCAGTACTACCTTTAAAGGAGTAACGCCAGGCCCAGGGGCTCGTTGTACGGGCTCCTTCCTACTAGAAGTTATATTTGGCTCCCCCGATAACTTCCGTCGCGAGCATTTAACTTTCCACATGGCTCCGTTTAAAAGTGGCTATCAAGCACTACTCGGACGCGAAGCTTTTGCTCGCTTTAATGAAATACCAGACTACGCCTCCCTAACACTCAAGATGCCCGGTCCACGTGGCATCATTTCAGTACACGGAAGTATCAAGCGATCTCTGCGTGTCGAAGAGAGTGAGGCTGCCTTGGCAGCCGCACACTAAAGGCGCCCGAACCAGCAAAAGCATCCAATAGGTCGTCAAGACCTCAGACACAACTAATCAAGTCTGGCACCGCTACTCATATCGAATAAACGGTCACACCCCTATCTTTCAAAAGTACAAGGGGCTCAACGCATGCAGACGAGTGGCGATTCCTTCTTATCTTGAATTATACATGGTTTCTTTAGAAAACTATCCTTTTGCACGACAACCTTTTTACCTAAATTTCTCTCTTTTACAGATGATCATCGTGCTACACCCGTCCAGGATACGGCACAATGGAGACATAGGCGCAGACGTGCAGCAGGGACCCGACCCAAGGATTCTTTTTAGATTAAGACCCTGCGTAAACCTTTTTTACTGTCTCTTGTTGATACAAATCCACCGCTGTGAAGGATGATGACGTCTTGGCATGTGGCCGCGCCAGAACAATGCACGTACCTGGACACAAGGGGCTTCTTACAAAGGCCATTCTTCAGGCCCGGTTTATACCACAAAGACCGAATACCCTAGGGAGTGTTCGGCGTCACGAGTTTGGCCCTATATGCATCAGCTCCGAATCATTGTCTTTGGTCAAATGTTGGGTTTGCCCGGCTCCTGTGTTTTGGTGCCTTACGTTTCGCTTTACTGGCTAAGGTAGCACCAGGAGAACTACTGCGATTGTGCCCTGGTTCATCCGGATGAGCACCTCAGTAGAGAAAGCCGAAAACTGACTGTCATGATCTAGCATGAGACTAGTCAACCACTTGATGACCCATGGGAATGTTAGAATTCCTCCACCTTAACGAAGGGCCGCTTTTCGGCCAGGCATATATGCACCCCGGGATTGGGAGAGTGCGGAGCCACCAGAGGCTATCTAGTAGCCCCACTGTCAAACTCCTATGGCTAAGTGAAAGTGTTAAAGCATTATAGTCCGGTTGCCTCGCTCGCTCCGCTATCACCTCCTTAATAGGACCAAGACGTTGGGTTAAGTGTGAATGCGTGTTTTTGCGAACACCTCCGCATTATATGCATGGGGGTTGAAGCCGACGACTGCAATCTTTCAGGTTATACACATGTATACATAAACGGCCGCCCAGGAGGCATCACATTACTTTCAGGAAAAAGTATAAAAGTAGCCTCATAAAAATCTAAAAAGCATTTCGCTTACAATGAGATTACATGTCATTCAAACATAATATTTTTTGAGCACTTGGTCTCTATCAAACGAGCACCCTCAAGAACTTCCTCAAAGTAGTGCTCAGCAGCCCTTCGACCTATGGCCGAATCCTGCGCCGCAACAGTGGTAGCATCCATCTCTGCCCAGTATGCTTTAGCACGGGAAAAGGCCATCTGTGCGCCTTCTACGCACGCCGACCTCTTCATCGCATTTATGCATGGTACCACATCGAGGACCTGCTGCACCAAGCTGAATATAGCTGCTCGGTTTTGACCTTCCCGGCCATAGTTGATCCACAACAGACCTCATGGAGAGTCCAGACAACCTATTCAGTTCGGCCCATTCGGCTAATTGGTCCGTCAACGAAAGCGGAGGCTCGAGAGAAAGGAATTTCTTCCAAAACAGCTGGTCTACTTCACGGTCCGTCTGACTCTGGAAGTACTTGGCCGCATCGGCAGCGCTCGCCGCTAGATCCATATACTCATCCTCCAAACTCCACAGCCGATCCAGAGGGGCATACCGTGGATCTCCGTACTTCCTCTGCAACATAAAGGACTTCCCGGCTACAATATCCCCGGCTTCCCGCAGCTCCTCCTTCTTTGCCCTCATAGCAGAGCGGAGGTCTTTTCCCGTTACAACAGCTTTCTCAAGGTCCGATGCCTTCGCCTGGTTCTCCTTTTCAAGAGCCCGGCAATGGTTTACGGCGGCTTTTCATTCTACGGCCATATTGGCCATCTTCTTCCGGCTCTCGCCATGTGCAGCCTTCTCGGCTCGCAACTCTTCGGCCGCCTTCAAAGCAGCCGCATTACCCAATCTTGCTTGTTCCTTGGCTCAGGCAAGTTCCGCCCGCAAGGCTTCAACACTGGCAGCTCCATCTGTAGTCATAACATGTTAAAAACACTGGCATCATACTCTTCCTATGTGGTGCTTACGGTTCTCTCATTCGATTGTGTTGTTCTTATTTACTCCTGAAATCCCCCAGTGGGTGGGCTTAGTCGTGAATCCGTTCTACCTAAGTTCAAAAAAATCCTACCGAGTGGAGAGCAATCCTCCCACTCGGGGGCTTAGCTGCAGTCGAGCACTCACCTAAGTTCTCTCACTAAGAGGCTTAACGGCAGTCCAGCACTCGCCTAAGTTTAAAAAAATCCTACCGAGTGGAGAGCAATCCTCCCACTCGGGGGCTTAGCTGCAGTCGAATACTCGCCTAAGTTCTCTCACTAAGAGGCTTAATGGCAGTCCAGCACTCGCCTAAGTTTGAAAAAATCCTACCGAGTGGAAAGCAATACTCCCACTCGGGGGCTTAGCTACA
>NC_041386.1:545652304-545663288 GCF_002162155.2 Triticum dicoccoides | reverse complement strand
ACAAATACAACGCCCGCTCCATCCCTATCCACAAGGATGACGAGGTGCAGATCGACTGCAACCTTCTCCTTCGGAGCTGCAGCACAAATACAACCTCTGCTCCATCCTTATTCGCAAGGATGACGAGGTGCAGGTCGACTGCAACCTTCTCCTTCGGAGCTGCGACAGAAATACAATGTCTGCTCCATCCCTATCCGCAAGGACGACAAGGTGCAGCAAGCAAAGTCCATCCGAAGGCAAACACAAGCACATTCGGAGATAAACCAAATTCAGATAAATCCTAAAAAAGTTCCAAGCAGCAAATCGAAAGTACTCGGGCACCAAGACCGAAGAAGTTTAACGGTTACAGAAACCACTCGGCATTCCGAGGCAAATTTAAAGCGTATCCAAGTTTCATAAGATTGTTCACTCGGCCGGAGGAGGGCTGGCAGGCTGCACGAATGAGTCCAGATCGATCCCATCAGCGATCCGAGTGGCGGTAGCAATGAAAGTCTCCATGAAGGACTGGAAGTCATGCTTTTTGGTGTTAGCGACTTTGGTCGCAACCAGCTTGTCTTCACGAGCCTCCTTGCAAAGGACTCGCACTAGGGACAGCGCCACATCAGCACCACACCGGGCGGAGGATTTCTTCCATTCTTGCACTCGGTCAGGGATCTCGTTTAGTCGAGTCATCAGAGATTCCAGATCATTCTGAAGCGTCGCCCCCGGCCAAAGCGTCGAGTCGATTCGAGAGACAGCCTCCTTCAGGCGTGCGAGGTAGCTTGTGGCGCTGGCGATACGGGACTCCAGTCGAAGCACGTTCATCGCAGTTTCGTCGCAGACTGGGGAAGCGATAGGATCCAGACCCGTCTCGACCCTTCCAGTTTCTTCCTTGAAGTCTTGGCAGAGTTCTGCAGCCAAAAGTCAGTTCATCAACCGAGCAAAATCCGATTGCAAGCATCAACACAGTCGGATTAAAAGAAATACCTTCCAGCGTGAGATAAAGCTTCTTGGCGAGGGTCCTCAAATAAGGTTATGTGTCATTCCTCTTGCGGATCACAGACTCCAACTTTTCATTCAGGACGACCTTGTCCTTCTTCAGGCTAGTCACTTCGCAGTTAGCTTCATTAAGATAAGATTTCAGTTTGTTCACCTCTCCTTCAAGTATTCCGATTGAAGCAAGCTTCTTGTCTGCGAGAGCGGTTTTGTCTTGGGCTGCTTTTTGCGCAGCGGCGAGGTCCGAGTCCTTCTTTTCCAGAGCCAACTTCATTTTCTCTGCAAAAGAAGTAATTGAATCAAAGAAGGATCAAAGAGATATATTGAAATTCAGTCGACAATCAGTTACCTTCCATACCAGCGGCCTCGTCTTGAGCTTTTTTCAGATTTTGCTGAGCCAATTCCAAGTCTAAGTAGAGTTGCCTCTGCTTCTCTTCAAGTTCGGCAAACTTGGAGATAAGAGTACAAGACTTCTGCAGGAGGCAAGAGACAGATCAATCGATAGGTTCGAAGGCAGTTCATTTCCGAGTGAATAAAACCTAAAGAAGTGGGCAAGAAGCTGTTCAGACCCTAGTCGACTGCCAGCAGTCGACCACGGTCTCGGGGACTACACCCAGTAGGTGCACTTGGCGTGCTCCCACCGGTTCTGATCCAACTCGACCGGCCCGTCAGAGTCGAGTGCAAAAAAAAGAAGAGAGAAAGAACAATTGTGCCGTCAAGAAAGAAGAACTCAGACCACAGTCAACTGCCAGCAGTCGACCACGGTCTCGGGGACTACACCCAGTGGGTGCACTTAGCGTGCCCCCACCAGTTCTGGTCCCACTCGCCCAGACCGAGTGGAAGAGCGAAACTACCAAAAATGATAGCCCCACCCAGTGCGTTCTCTAATTCAACGCGAACAACAGGAGATTGTGCAGAAGAAGATTTTACGAGAACAAAAACAGTCAGAAAGTCTACTCACCTAGACATTGGCCCGAAGGGCGGCACTAGCGTCGTAGGCAGCCTGACTGCTCTCGTGCACTATCTTCACCCGCTCCATCATCATATCAGCCTGTCGGATGGCTTCCGCAGCCGCTTCCGACTGGTTATCTGGGACGGGGTAGCTGGTGAAAAAGTGTGCAGACGACCCAGGTGCGGCTGCTTGAAGCTCTGTGGTGTGGAGTTGGATAGTTGAAGGAACCATAGGCATGGTCGACCGCGTGGGATGCCCACTCGGCAAGGGTGCAGCAAACATCACAGTGGCCCTACCCGCGTCTTCGGCTTAACGGACGGGTGGCGTTGCAGTCGGTTCTTGCCGGGCCACCCTACCAACTGTTACCTTCTTGCTCTTGCTAGGCTTAGGAGGCACATCTTCGTCGTCGTCCGGAAGATCAATGATGTTGGGTGGAGCTACAAGACAGAACATTCGACCCCAAGTGAACTGCATCCTCCATTTCCTCGTCCCGGTACTGGTACGAAGAGGTCCCTGACGTAGCAGCACTGCAAAGGCCCGCATTCAATCGGTTACACCCAGTTAATCGAATCCACATGAAGGACAAGTCAGATGGTTACCCGGAGATAGTAGGAACGGTCATTTTGATCCTGGGCAAAGCTTTTGGCAGTTTGGAGGAGATGGCTTTCGACACTTTTGGCGCTGGGGGCAGCGCGACCTTAGATTGCTTTGGAGCCTTCTCAGTCGGCGTCGGGGAAGACGTCCTGGGGCGCTTCGAGGACTGCTCGATTGGCGCAGCCACCAAGTCTGGAGCGCTTGTCGGGTCATGAGTGTGCTTGGACCTCCTCTCCCTGCGAGGAGGCGAGTCGACTTCTTCCTCATCAGTCGATTCCTCGCTCTCCTCGTCCTCCTCGGCTTCCGAATGCTCCTCACCGCTCTCGCCCCCGCTCCCTTCTTCCTCAGCGCCTGGGTCCGGCACTCTGTTGGGCAATGAGTACATTTCAATGAGGGCCTGAAAGGATAACAATCAAAGGAAATTCAGTCGACCACGAACGGGACATCACATGGTGAATCGGAAAGATACTTGATAAAACAGAAATATACCTGCTCCGGCTGGTGCGAGTTGTCAAATGGAATCACCCTCCTGGACAGTGATTCCCCTCAACCAGTTCTCCAGGATATCCTCGCTGACCTCCTCCGGGTGGATCCGAGTGGTATCCTCGAGCCCAGAGTACATCCACATCGGACGATCACGCGCCTGAAGAGGTTGGATGCGTCGACCGAGAAAGACCTCTAGCAGATCCATCCCGGTCACACCGTCGCGGACAAGCTGGATGACCCGTTCAACCAGCACCTTTACCCGCGCTTTCTCTTCTGGAACTACCTTCAGGGGAGAAGGCTTCTCCACTCGAGCCAAGGAGAAAGGGGGAAGTCCAGTTGACTGGCCAGGGGTTGGCTGATCCTTGCAGTAGAACCAAGTTGACTGCCAGCCCCGGACCGAGCCAGGAAGGATCATGGCTGGGAAAGTACTCTTGCTCCTCATCTGGATCCCTAGACCACCGCACATCTGGATCACCTGCGTCCTCTCGTCACTCGACTTGGCCTTTTTGACCGACTGGGAACGACAAGTGAAGATGTGTTTGAAAAGCCCCCAGTGCGGTCGATAGCCCAAGAAGTTTTCGCACATGGACACGAAAGCGGCCAGATAGACTATGGTGTTCGTTATGAAATGGTGGAGCTGAGCCCCAAAGAAGTTCAAAAAAACCCGGAAGAAAGGGTGGGGAGGTAGTGAGAATCCGCGATCTATGTGGGTTGCGAGGAGGACACACTCACCCTCTCTGGGTTGCGGCTCCGTTTCGTCAAAAGCAGTCGAAGAGAAACCGTCATCCACTCGACCGTGGAGATGCACTCACTCGACCACCTTGAAGACACTCGACCACCAGAAGATGAGGAACCCTCCACTCTGCAACGGTCAGGATTTATACCATAGCATTATGAGCATTTATGACTCTTTACTGTAGACGTTACCAGTAACGCCTTTCCTTTATGAGCATTGAACCCTGTGTAACGGAGGGGAGCTGGGGTCCTGGCGCACTCTATATAAGCCACCCCCCTCCTCTGGGACAAGGGTTCGCATCTTTTGGTAAACTCACACACACATATAATCCAGTCGACCGCCTCAGGGCACCGAGACGTAGGGTTGTTACTTCCTCTGAGAAGGGCCCGAACTCGTAAACTCGTGTGTACAACTCCTCCATAGCTAGGATCTTGCCTCCTCATACTTACCCCCCATTCTACTGTCAGTCTTAGATCCACGACAGTTGGCGCCCACCTTGGGGCAGGTGTCTTAGCGACTTATTGGAGAAGTTGCAATTTTTCCGATCCCCGTCATCATGGTTCCAGGCGGAGCTTTGGCTGAGGGCCGCGAGATCCGTCTCGGCGCGCTCGTGTTTTTCGCCGATGACTCCGCTTGGCTTCAGGAGGCACCACTCGACGTCGACGCGCTCCTCGCCCGCGGGGCGACACACTTTGACGCGTGCGTCCGCGACATCCTCCTGCGGCAACCGCCGACCCAGTACCAGTCGACTCCAACGGCTTTCCCCCTTCCTGCGACCCGCCGGAGCAAGCGCACCGGCCGGTCGAGGATTCAACGGTGGGTGAAGCATGCGGTGGCCCGCCAGTCCGCCGCCCCTCAAGTCGCGGCGATCGAGCCCGACGAGTCTCTCTACGGCCTGTTCGATCTATCAACCGGCTCCGTAGAGAGTGCATCCGAGTGCGGCAGCAATGACTCGACAGCGGAAGTCCTGATGGTCAATGGACCCCGTGGTCCTCCTGGCTTCAATCATGAAGACGGAGGTGACGGGAACAGTGATCCCTCGCGCGTTCACGAGGAGTACCGCCCCGAGCCTCTCTCCTCGCAACAAAGAGAAGAACTTCGTCGCTGAAACATGGATGCCTTGCATACTCCTATAGTTGGAGATACACCCGAGGCCCAGGCCTTGGAGCAGGCTCGCCTGGCCAATCTGGCTGAGCGCACTCGGCTGGAGAACCTCCAGCACGCACTCGATGATCGCGCTCATCAACGTGCTCCTGAGTCCAGCCGACGCCAACTTTTTCCACCTCTGGCTCAGGTATACCGAACACCAATCCAAAACCTAGCAGCTGTTGCCCGGATAGCAGAGTCGATTCAACCTTCCCAATCAAAAGCTGGCCGAGGTCTGGCGTAGATCAGGGCCTTGCTCCGGGCAGCAGGAGAGCAGAATACGGCCGTGTCTCAGTCGCGGGATAGGATCCATAGCAGATCTATGGTCGCAGATACGGTCCAGTCGGCCCATAGCCCGAGATCGCCCTCGAGGCGTGAGGGACGTGGAGAGCAGCGTGATCAGTACAGAAACCAGGAGCAGTATGATCGTCGAGCCGATCGCGATGGTCGCCGTCGAGTGCCCACGCCTCCTCCAAGGAGTGGGTCATACGTGCCGCGGCCACATGAAGACAGGCGCCCTAACAGCGTCAGAAGAGGTATTCCAGTCAACCCTAGGGAGCCAGGATTTGATGCGAGATCTATTCTCGTGCAGGGCTTGGTCGACAAAAACAGAGCTCACCGAGATGGCCATGACAGAGGCCCGCAAACCAGCAATAGGTTGCATGTCTCTGGCCCAGGGTGCTTCAGCAGAGCTATCAAAGCTGCAGTGATTCCCCCCAACTTCAGGTTGGCGACTGGAGTCAGTAAGTTCACCGAAGAGTCCAAGCCTGACACCTGGCTCGAAGACTACCGAGTGGCTGTCCAGATTGGTGGCGGCAATGATGAGGTGGCCATGAAACACCTTCCTATGATGTTGGAGGGATCGGCTAGAGCGTGGCTGAATCAGTTGGCACCTGGCAGCATCTATACTTGGGAAGATCTCGCCCGAGTGTTTGTCAGAACGTTTGAGGGTACTTGCAAACGGCCAGCAGGTTTGACAAAATTACAGTGTTGCGTCCAGAAACCGAATGAAACTTTGAGAGATTATATCCAGAGGTGGATCACCCTGCACCACACGGTGGAAGATGTTTCTGATCATCAGGCAATTTGTGCTTTCATGGAAGGCATCAAGTACCGGGAGTTGAATCTGAAATTCGGTCGGACAGGAAACATGACTCTGACTCGGATGATGGAAATTCCCACCAAGTATGCCAATGGTGAAGAGGAAGAGCGACTGCAGAGCGGCAAGCACAACGCAGTCGCCCATGAAGCCGGAGGAGGAAACTCCAGTTGGAAACAAAAACGCAAGGCCGAACCAGCTGCTCTGGGTGAGGCCTTGGCTGTGGTTCAAGGAAAGTTCAAGGGGAAGCCCAAAGGGTCGTGGAACCCCAAGAAAATAAAAGATCAAGATGGAAATGATGTGTTGGATCTGCCATGCCATATCCACACCAAAAAATACGAAGAAGGTAATTTCATTTACCCAAGGCATACCACTCGACAGTGTCGGCTCCTGATCCAGCAGTTCCGAGAGAAACAACCCAAGGAAAAGGAGAAGGAGGCAGACAAGGCTGAGAGTGAAGGAGAATATGATGATGGTTATCCTCACGTGAATTCCACTCTGATGATTTTTGCTGATGTTGAAAACAAGAGTCGATTGAAAGTCATCAACAGAGAAGTGAACATGGTCGCTCCGGCGACACCCAATTACTTGAAATGGTCGCAGACTGCCATTACGTTCGACCAGTCTGATCATCCAGCGCACATCGCCACCCCTGTGAGGCAAGCGCTGGTGGTCGACCCGGTGGTCGAAGGCACTCGACTGACAAAGGTCCTGATGGACGGTGGCAGTGGCCTGAACATTCTATATGCAGAAACGTTGAAAGGAATGGGCATTGCGATGTCCAGACTCAGTGAAAGCCGTATGAGTTTCCATGGGGTCATCCCAGGCAAGAATGCTGCGTCCCTCGGTCAGATTTCACTCGACGTGGTTTTCAGTGATGCCAAAAATTACCGCAAAGAAAAGTTGATGTTTGAAGTCGTGGATTTTCAGAGTGTGTATCATGCAATTCTAGGCAGGCCAGCTTATGCATGATTCATGGCTCGACCTTGTTATGTGTACCTCAAACTGAAGATGCCTGGTCCCAGAGGAGTGATCACTATCTCTGGTAATCGGAAAAAGGCGGAAGAGTGCTTCCAGAAGGGCTCAAAGATCGCCGATGCCCATATGGCCGTCGTAGAATTGCAAGAATACCAGAAAAATGCAGACCCGAGTGACTTGCTGTGGGCCAAGAAGCCAGCCACAGATTCAGCATTCCAGTCACCTGGCAAGATGAAGTCTGTTCACATTCACCCGACGGACCCCAATGCAGTTTCGACCCACATTTCAACCACACTCGACTCCAAATAGGAAGAAGCGCTCATCTAGTTCCTCCGTGAGAACTGGGACATCTTTGCATGGAAGCCTTCTGACATGCCAGGTGTTCCCAGGGGACTGGCTGAGCATCATTTGCGAGTTGACCCGAAAGTGAAACCAGTCAAAGAGCATCTCCGACGGTCCGCCGTCCAGAAAAGAAAAGCAATCGGCGAAGAGGTGGCTCGGCTTTTGGCAGCTGAGTTTATCTGAGAGATGTACCACTCCGAGTGGTTAGCCAACGTTTTCATGGTCCCAAAGAAAGATGACTCACTCCACATCTGCATTGATTTCAAGAATATCAATCGGGCCTGCCAGAAAGATCACTTCCCTCTCCCTCGCATCGATCAGATAGTCGATTGGACTGCTAGGTGCGAGCGTTTGTCCTTTTTGGACGCCTACTCCGGGTACCACCAGATCCGTCTGTACGGACCCGACGAAATAAAGACAGCTTTTATCACCCCGTTCGGGTGCTTCTGTTATGTCACAATGCCATTCGACTTGAAGAACGCCGGAGCCACATTTATGTGGATGATTCAGAAGTGCCTGCTCACTCAGATCAGTCAGAATGTGGAAGCATACATGGATGACATCGTGGTCAAGTCACGTAAAGGTTCCAACCTGCTGACCGGCCTCGCTGAAACCTTTGCCAACCTCCGAAGGTATGATATCAAGCTCAATCCATCAAAGTGCATGTTTGGAGTTCCAGGAGGCAAGTTACTCGGTTTTCTTGTTTCTGAACGAGGAATCGATGCTAACCCAGAGAAAGTAGGCGCTATACTCCAAATGAAATGCCCTGTGCATGTGCATGATGTCCAGAATCTTACTGGTTGCTTGGCCGCCCTAAATCGATTCATTTCTCGCCTCGGTGAAAAGGCACTGCCTCTTTACCGACTAATGAAGAAATCAGATAAGTTTGAGTTGACTCCAGAAGCTGATACAACATTTGCAGAGCTAAAAAGCCCTGCTTTCCACCCAGCCAGTGCTTGCTGCTCCAATCAGCAAAGAGCCTCTATTGCTTTATATAGCAACCACTGGACAAGTCGTTAGTACAGTACTTACGGTCGAGCGGGAAGAAGAAGGAAAAGCGTACAAAGTTCAACACACAGTTTATTATATTTCTGAAGTCCTGACCCCGTCAAAGCAGAGATATCCTCACTATCAGAAGCTTGTCTATGGAATTTACATGACCACGAAGAAGGTTGCACACTACTTCTCAGATCACTCTGTTACAGTCGTCAGCGACGCTCCATTGTCAGAGATTTTGCACAACAGGGATGCAACTGGTCGAGTGGCAAAATGGGCGATTGAACTCCTTCCCTTGGATATCAAGTTTGAGGCAAAGAAAGCTATCAAGTCTCAAGCAATAGCAGATTTCCTCCCCGAGTGGATCGAACAGCAACTGCCGACTCAAGTTCACTCTGAGCACTGGACCATGTTCTTTGACGGATCGAAGATGTTGAATGGTTCTGGTGCTGGAGTAGTTCTGGTATCCCCCCGAGGAGACAAGCTCAGATATGTCCTCCAGATTCACTTTGATTCCTCCAACAATGAAGCAGAATATGAAGCACTCCTGTATGGGTTGCGCATGGCCATCTCACTCGGCGTCCGTCGCCTCATGGTCTATGGCGACTCAGATTTGGTAGTTAATCAAGTGATGAAGGAGTGGGACGTCAGAAGTCCAGCCATGACTGGTTACTGCAACGTGGTGAGAAAGCTTGAGAAGAAGTTCGAGGGGTTAGAACTCCACCACATCCCCCGATTGAAAAATCATGCAGCCGATGAATTGGCAAAGATAGGTTCCAAGAGAGAAGCCATTCCCAGCAATGTGTTCTTGGAGCATATTCACACGCCGACAGTTCAGGAAGACCCTTTCACTGAAGAGCCTCCGCAACCTAAGAGCGCCACGGATCCGACTGAAGTCGAGGTCCCAGCTGTGGTCGACCTGATCATGGAGGTTCTGGCCATTACCCCCGACTGGACGGTGCCCTACATTGCGTACATCCTCAGGAAAGAGCTCCCAGAGGATAAAGAAGAAGCTCGACAGATCGTCCGTCGATCCAAAGCTTTTACTGTGATAAGAGGGCAGCTGTTCAGAGAAAGTGTGACTGGAGTCGGCCAGAAGTGCATAACACTAGAAGAAGGTCGAATGATCCTCAATGACATCCACTCGGGGACCTGTGGTCACCATGCGTCCTCTCGGGCCATAGTGGCTAAAGCATACCGAGTTGGGTTCTATTGGCCACGAGCAAATGAGATGGCGAAAGATATAGTCGACAGATGTGAAGGCTGTCAATTTTACTCCGATATGTCTCACAAGCCAGCGTCAGCCCTGAAGACCATCCCCCTCGTCTGGCCCTTCGCTATTTGGGGACTGGATATGGTTGGACCGCTGAGAACCGGCAAAATCGGCTTCACTCACGTGCTCGTTGCAGTCGACAAGTTTACCAAATGGATCGAAGCTAAACCTATCAAGAACCTTGACGCTAGCACCGCTGTCAGTTTTATCAGAGAATTGACATTCAGATATGGAGTCCCACACAGCATCATCACGGACAACGGATCAAACTTCGATTCCGATGATTTCAGAGCTTTCTGCGCCTCTCAGGGAACTTGAGTCGACTCTGCTTCTATTCCTCACCCGCAGTCGAATGGACAAGCAAAAAGAGCCAATGGCCTAATTCTCAAAGGACTGAAACCCCGACTGATGCGTGATCTCAAACACGGAGCAGGTGCTTGGGTTGATGAACTTCCGTCAAGTTCTGTGGGGTTTAAGGACAACTCCTAATCGGTCAACTAGAAGAACTCCTTTCTTCTTAGTCTATGGAGCCGAAGCTGTTCTGCCAAGTGACTTGCTCCACAATGCACCCCGAGTTGAACTCTTCTCCGAAGCGGAAGCAGAGCAGGCCCGGCAAGATTCAGTCGATCTCTTATAGGAGGAAAGAGAGATGGCCTTGATCCGCTCGACCATTTATCAACAAGATTTGCGTCGATTCCACGCCAGGAATGTGAGGGGTCGGGCCTTTCAAGAAGGAGACTTGGTTCTTCGAGTGGATCAGCAGAAACCACACAAGCTCGCTCCAACTTGGGAAGGTCCCTTCATCGTCACCAAAGTTCTCCACAACGGAGCATACCATCTTTACAGTATCGAGCATCAAAAAGACGAGCCACGGGCTTGGAACACGGAGCTGCTCCGCCCCTTTTATACTTAAACACTCGTTCGAATAAAATGTAATAAGCAACACCTTTTGTAATTCGCTTATCAAAGAGAAGAGCTTACGGTTCTCTCATTCGATTGTGTTGTTCTTATTTACTCCTGAAATCCCCCAGTGGGTGGGCTTAGTCGCGAATCCGTTCTGCCTAAGTTCAAAAAAATCCTACCGAGTGGAGAGCAATCCTCCCACTCGGGGGCTTAGCTGCAGTCGAGCACTCACCTAAGTTCTCTCACTAAGAGGCTTAACGGTAGTCCAGCACTCGCCTAATTTTAAAAAAATCCTACCGAGTAGAGAGCAATCCTCCCACTCGGGGGGCTTAGCTGCAGTCGAGCACTCGCCTAAGTTCTCTCACTAAGAGGCTTAACGGCAGTCCAGCACTCGCCTAAGTTTGAAAAATCCTACCGAGTGGAGAGCAATCCTCCCACTCGGGGGCTTAGCTGCAGTCCAGTACTTGCCTAAGTTCTCTCACCAAGAGGCTTAATGGCAGTCCA
>NC_041386.1:545642433-545651879 GCF_002162155.2 Triticum dicoccoides | reverse complement strand
CACTAAGAGGCTTAACGGCAGTCCAGCACTCGTCTAAGTTTGAAAAAATCCTACCCAGTGGAGGGCAATCCTCCCACTCAGGGGGCTTAGCTGCAGTCGAGCACTCGCCTAAGTTCTCTCACTAAGAGGCTTAACGGCAGTCCAGCACTCGCCTAAGTTTGAAAAATCCTACCGAGTGGAGAGCAATCCTCCCACTCGGGGGCTTAGCTGCAGTCGAGTACTCGCCTAAGTTCTCTCACTAAGAGGCTTAACGGCAGTCCAGCACTCGCCTAAGTTTAAAAAAATCCTACCGAGTGGAGAGCAATCCTCCCTGTCGGTGTCAAAACCGGCGGATCTCGGGTAGTGGGTCCCGAACTATGCGTCTAGGCCAGATGGTAACAGGAGGCAGGGAACACGATGTTTTACCCAGGTTCGGGCCCTCTTGATGGAGGTAAAACCCTACGTCCTGCTTGATTAATATTGATGATATAGGTAGTACAAGAGTAGATCTACCATGAGATCAAGGAGGGTAAACCCTAGAAGCTAGCCTATGGTATGATTGTTGTATATGGAGTTGATTGCCTACGGACTACAACCCTCCGGTTTATATAGACACCGGATAGGGTTAGGGTTACATAGAGTCGGTTACAATGATAGGAGATCTTGAATATCCGCATCGCCAAGCTTGCCTTCCACGCCAAGAAAAGTCCCGTCCGGACACGGGACGAAGTTTTCAATCTTGTATCTTCATAGTCCTGGAGTCCGGCTGAAGGTATAGTTCGGCTACCCGAACACCCCCTAATCCAGGACTCCCTCAGTAGCCCCTGAACCAGGCTTCAATGACGACGAGTCCGGCGTGCAAATTGTCTTCGGCATTGCAAGGCGGGTTCCTCCTCCAAGTCCTTCATAGAAGATTGTAAACACCAAGAGTAGTGTCCGGCTCTGCAAAATAAGCTTCCACATATTGCCATAGAGAGAATAATATTAACACAAATCAAATCTGCTGACGTATTCCGCAGTGCGTCATCACACTACAGCCAAGTCCTTCACTCGAATCGTTTTCACTTTTCCACCTCAGCGTGTTTTGCGAGGCGGTTTCCTTGGCACGTCTTGTCAAAGCAGAGATCGTGTGCCCCCCTTTTACGGGATTCTCATCAATACGGACGTGGGTAACCCAATCGTGCCCGTTAGCATGTTTTCTCGATTAAAGGCGAGTCCCAAACAGTTACGGGGAGGGCTCCTGGTATTCAACCTCTTATAAAGAGACCAGGGCCTTACTCCTTTTCTCCAATCCCAAAACAAGTTCGCCCGTCGCCTCGAGTTCCAACACCCTAGGCTCCAGATTCCGGGCGCCTCAGACCTTCGACAATGTCCGGTTCCGACCTTCAAGACCGATGGATGCCTGATGGAGGAGGACGTGCTAAAGTTGAGAGAGGCTAAGTTCTTGACCGTCGAAATTTCGCACAGGTTGCCTGCTCAAAGGCAGGCTATCCCCAGTCCCCAGCCCGGTAAGAGCGTAGTGTTCGTGTCTCACTTCCGTCGGGGGTTAGTCTTCCCGATGGACCCCTTTGTGAGGGGACTGCTGTTTTATTACGGGCTGGAATTCCATGACTTAGCTCCGGAGTCCATCCTCCATATCTCCTCGTTTATCGTTGTATGCGAAGCGTTCCTCCGTGTTACCCCTCACTTAGGATTATGGCTCAAGACTTTCAAAGTGGAGCCGAAGATGATCAAGGGACGGCACGCAGAGTGCGGAGGCGCTGTTATAAGCAAAAATGCTGATGCTCCATGGCCCAGGGCTCTTTTCAAGAGGAGCTAGGCTTGTGGCAACGAGAGTGGTTTTATATCACCGCTTCCCGGAGCACCAAGTGGGTGGCGCTTCCTGCCTTTCGCTCGGGTCCCCCACCACGGCTAGCGTCATGGGTTAACAGAGGGTTAGATTGGGGTTTGCCCAAAGACGTGCCCCTGTTACAGGGACGAAGTAAGGATCTCTTGGAAGGAGACCTCAGCTTGGTGAAGGTGACGCAGGTCATGCCGATTCACCAAATATTGCCCGGCAAACGTCGCCCCCTTCGCCTGTGGGAGTTTAATCCAGAGGGACCGCGAGCTCTCCAGAACTTTATGGGCGCAACGCCCGCGGAGATGTATAGACTGTTCTTCAGATCACAAGAGATGTGTCCGGATTTAACCGAGGACGCAGGCCTAAGCTGCAATCACCCGAATACTCAAGTAAGCAACCTTGCGCCCGGACCTTCTATCCGTATAATTGTCATAAACTTGCTCCTAAAAGAGCCGTCCTTTTAAATAGGAGTGGATAGCGAAGGCGAAGCTGATCAGGTGTCCGGCTCCCCTTCCAGAAATCAGGCCGGATCCCGTGCTGGTCAGGATGCTGGAGATAATGCCTTTGGAGGGAGAGGACAAGGAAGCTATGGCCTCCTCGAAGGAGGCTTCTCCGAAGGAAGTAACCGACAATTCCTCTCCTAAGGGGAAGAAGAGAGCCGCCTCTGACGACCCGGAAACCATGGCCTCGAAACAGGGGAGAAAATCCTCATCAGAGGGTCCGACGCCGGGGAGTTCCTCGGCCGGACTACGCCCTCAAGGGGATCAGCCCTCCAGCGAGCCGTAAGTGGAGAAAAGATTTTCCTTTTTAGGCATGAGGGAAGTCCTTGATTTATATCTGAGAAGATTAACCAAACCTTTATCTTGTAGCTCGGACCTCAGCCCTTCTCAGCAGAGCTCGTCTTCGGGGGATCTCCTTCCGGAGATGATGGAGAGCGGGACGCCTCCCCCTGTCGTGCCGCCTAGCGAGGTGGGCGACCCTGAGGTGTCATCGTGAAGGGTTTCTCCAAATCCGGCAGGGGCGGAAGGTGGCTATGGCCCCCCGAGGTTCTCTGCGTCCGGCCTTCGAAAGAGGTCATGGGACGAGCCCGGCATCGTCTAGTGCTCGGCCGGAGGAGCTAAAGATTCTGCTGGGGCGAGCTTCTATCTCATAGGAGCACCGCGCATTGATGGGCACGGTGATTGAAAGGATTTCATCCGTAGAGAGCGGATAGTATGAGGCCGTCAAAAGTTTACTGACGGGTTTCGAGGTACATTAGGTAATGTATACTTTTGCCAGTTGCGCATGAATAAGATGCGCCCTGTGTAGATAGTAGCCCCTGAGACTCTGCGTGTCATCAAGAAATGACGGCACGCGGAGGATCATAATCCCAAGTCTAAGATGTCGCCTTTGAATGTAGGCGGCAGGGTGTCCGGAATCAAGCCAAACTGACGATTTTGCCGAACTAAAGTGGCAACTGGACGTGGCAGATGCCGACATCACGCTTGTCGATAAGCGGCTTGATGAGGCTCAAGGTATGTAATTCCTCGGGCGGCATCAGGTAAGAACAGTTTTATGCCTGTGTCTTACGATGTGTGTGCTTGACGCAGATGGTGCGGCCGCCGTGGAGAGTCTTAGGGCAGAACTTGCCCGAGCTAAAGAACAAGCCAGCGAAAGTGATGCGGCCACCAGGAAAGCACTTGAAGAGCTAAGAGCCGAATAGGCTGCTCATTGCCAAAGCAAAGAAGAGATGGCCGAGATGGCCGAAAAGTTAAAAAGCGCTACAGACCATTGCAGACTTCTTGAAAAAGAAGACCAGGCAAAACAGACGGACTTAGAGAAGGCCGTTGCCAATGCCAAGGACGCGCGCTCTGCGATGAGAGCTGCGAAGGAGGAGCTGCGTCAGGCCGAACAGATTGCGGCTGGAAAGCCCTTTATGCTGCGAAGGAAATTTTGTGATCCGAAGTTTGCTCCGTTGGACCGGATGTGGAGTGTGGAGGATACCTATCTGGACTTGGCAGCGAGTGCTGCTGATGCGACCGAACACTTTCGAGATCAGAAAGATCGCGAAGTGGATAAGCTTTTCTGGTCGCAGTTTCACAATTCAGAGCGTCAACTGGCAGTGGATGATCGTTTGGCTCAATGGGCCGAACTGAATAGGTTGTCTGGACTCGCCATGAAGTACGTCATGGGTCACCTGTGGCCGGGGAGATCAGAGCTGAAGAGTTATTTCATCTTGGTGCAGCAATTCCTTGACGCGGTGCCGCGTATAAATGCAATGAAGAGGTCAGCATGCATAGAGGGCGCTAGGATGGCTCTTGCCCGTGTTAAGACATACTGGGCAGAGATGGAGACCACCGTTGTTGCGTCCCGAGATTCGGACAAAAGCCGAGTACCCTCCGAGCACTATTTTCAGGAAGTTCTTGAAGGCGCTCGTGTAATAGAGACGCAGTGCCCGAAAGATGCTATGTTATGATAGCATATGTAATTATAAAGTAATATTTTGATAAACTGTAGTGGCTTTTTTTATACTTGTGCCTCCAAGTATTGGGAACACCTCCTGTGTGGCCGTTTTAAGATATATATATACATAATCTGAAAGATGGCAGTCGTTGGCTTCAGCCCCCACGCACATAGTGCGGGGGTGCTCGCAGAAGACGCATTTTCACACTTAACCCAACGTCTTGGTCCTACAAAGGAGGTGATAGCGCAGCTGGCCAGGCAACCGGACTATAATGCTTTAACACTTTCACTTAGCCATAGGAGTTTGACAGTGAGACTATTTAGGTAGCCCCTTGGTGGCAACTGCGCTCGTCCGAGTTCGGGGCGCGTATGTGCCTAACCCGGAAGCGACCCTTCGTTAAAGCGGAGGAATCCGATAGATTTCGATAGGTCATCGAGTGGCTGACCAGTCTCACGCTACATCATGACAGTCACTTTTCGGCTTTCTCTACTGAGATGCTCGCCCAGCCGAACCGGGGCACAATCGCAGTAGTTCTCCTGGTGCTACCTTAGTCGATAGAGCGGAACGTAAGGTAGCCGAACTCAGGAGCCGGGCAACCCAACATTTGACCAAAGACATGATTCGGAGCTGATGCATATAATGCCAAAACTCGCGACGCCGAACACTCCCTAAGGTGTTCGGTCTTTATGAGTGCGGGCGAAACAACACTCTTTATTAAAAAAAGCCCCTAGTGTCCAGGTACGTGCAAAAATTCTGACGTGGCCACATGCCAAGACGCAGGCCTCCTCCTTGGTTATATCAGAAACAAAAAAACCAGGGGATGTGTAGCAACAAGAGACAGTAAAAAAGGTTTACGCAGGGTCTTAATCTGAAAAGAATCCTTTAGGACGGGTCCCTACTGCACGTCTGCGCCTGTGTCTCTGTTGTGCCGTATCCTGGACGGGTGCCGCACGACGTTCATCTCTAAAAGAGAGGAACTGAGTTGAAAACGGGTCGTGCCGAAAAAGTTTAAAATAAGCAAAGTATAAAGTAAGATATATAAGATTGAGCTTTATTATCTCTTATTGTATATGCATGGAGCCCCTAGTGCGAGGGTATATGGCTTCTAGGCCTGCATCAATGATGATTTTGCACCGAACTCGTCTATCCACATTCGTGGTCTTGAATGACCTATTTCGAAGTTTTTTTTGGCCGGTGAGGCCATTTTGCTGTGGGGCTGTCAAAGCGGCCGCACAGTCGTCCGCTTGGGGAGGCGCACTTTAGTGCTTCCCCTTCAAAGAGATGATGCCTCGTGGACCGGGCATCTTAAGCGTAAGAGATGCATAATGCGGTATTGCGTTAAAGCGAGCGAAAGCTTCGCGTCCCAGTAGTGCTTGATAGCGACTTGAGAATGGGACGATATGGAAGGTCAGCTTTTCACGGCGGAGGTTATCGGCAGAGCCGAATATGACTTCGAGCCGGAGAAAACCCATACAATGGGTGTCCGGACCAGGTATTACCCCTTGAAAGGAGGTTTTGCTGCGGCGCATTCTTGCTGGGTTTATCCCCATGTGCTGGATTGTATCCTGATATATCAGGTTTAGTCCACTACCGCCGTCCATAAGGACATTTGAGAACTGGAGTCCACCAATTATTGGATCGAGTATCAAGGCAGTCCAACCTACATTCTTGATATTCCTAGAATAATCTAGCTGATCGAAGATGATCGGTTTTGACAACCAGTGGCAGGACCCTTTGGGGATGGGCCATGTGGTGCGTACCTTTACGGGCGCCGCATGTTTTGTTATGTGAAGTGAGTTCACTGTTTTTACTTCTTGTGGGAAGTTCTTTTGTTTCCTGGTGCTCTGCTTTTGGGGTTCGTCCTCATCTTCGCTTGGTGTGTCGAGCCCCTTGTGTTCGGCATTGAGTCTGCCGGATTGTTTGCAAACCCAACAGTCTCCGTGGGTATGGTTAGCAGGCTTCCCGGGAGTACTGTGTATCTGACATATCCTGTCCAAGATTTTATTTAGGTTGGATGGATCGTCCCTGTTATCCTGGGGGGGCGATTTTTCCTGATTTTGTCGTGAGCCTTTGAATCCGGCATTGACTGCCGTGCTCTTCGGACTTTTGTCCTTAGTCCAGCGACGGTCCTTGTTGCGTCGCGGTTTTCCGTTTCCATCCCTAGTTTCGGATGTACTTGGGTTGCTGGGGCTGCACCTTGCCAACCAGCTGTCCTCCCCTGCACAAAAGCGAGTCATGAGGCTTGTTAGTGCGGCCATTGTTCTTGGCTTTTCGTGGCCGAGGTGTCTGGCGAGCCATTCATCTCGGACGTTATGCCTGAACGCTGCTAAGGCTTCGGCGTCCGGACAGTCGACTATCTGATTGTTTTTAGTGAGGAATCTATTCCAGAACTGCTGAGCTGATTCTCCGGGTTGTTGAGTTATGTAACTAAGATCGTCTGCATCCGGAGGGCGGACATAGGTCCCTTGAAAGTTTGCTTGGAAAGCATCCTCGAGCTCTTCCCAGCTTCCAATTGTGTTTTCGGGAAGGCTTTTAAGTCAATGCCGGGCTGGCCCATTAAGCTTAAGGGGTAGATATTTTATGGCGTGGAGATCATCTCCTCTAGCCATGTGTATGTGGAGGATATAATCCTCGATCCAAACTCCAGGGTTTGTTGTTCCATCATATGCCTCTATGTTTACGGGTTTGAATCCCTTTGAGAATTCATAGTCCAGGACCTCATCGGTGAAACATAGGGGGTGTGCGGCGCCCCTGTATTTGGGTGTGCCGGCTTCTGATGATGGCTTCATAGCGTTGCTTACGAGAGCTTGCTTTCTTGGCCCATAAATGGACCTGACTGGGCCATGATGCGAGTCCTTAAGTGGGTCGCATGCCGATTTAGGTGCAGCGCCGCTTGCCGCTTTATGGGATCGTCTATCCGACCGTGTGGCTTTTTCATTTTTTGAATGCGAGGGCTCTAGGGCCGCTTCGTCGAATTCAGGCAGTAGCTTTCTTTTTAGATAGCTTTTAGTGCGGCGACTGTCGCCGTACTTATCTGTGGTATTGATTACTTTGCTCCATCTAATCTGGAGTGCATCTTCCGTTGTTTTTAGTTTCCGCTTCTGCTTTTTTAGGCTGCGTGCAGTTGCAACGAGCCTCTCGTGGAGATTCTTCTGCTCCATAGGTTTATTCGGCGTGAGGTCGTCCGGAATGCCGTTTTCACCGGAGGAGGGATGTTCGGCTCTATCCGTGTTGCCCTGTTCAGACGGTTGCTCTAAGGCCTGCTCGTCGTCTACCGGCTCGTCCTGCTCTATGGCTGGGTTTTTGTCGAGGCGGGGCTTGGGTCGGCGTTTACGCCGATGCTTTGATTGCTTTTCGGGGGGTCGATCTCCCGTCCCATCCCCTTTTTCCTCGTTGTTGCTTCCTTGAGGGGTATCCACCATGTACACATCGTGAGATGAGGTGGCTGTCAAATGCCCAATGGGCGTTGGTTCGTCGGTATCTCCTGCATCGTCATCCATGCTGTCGATGCCTTTGGAGTAGAAGTTGAGCACATCGTTTAAATTGTCAATAGTGGCTACCAAGTGGGTGGTGGGTGGGCTTTGAATTTCTTCATCGTCCGTATCCCATCCTCGCTGACCGTAGTTCGGCCAGGGCTCTCCTGATAAGGAGAGAGACTTGAGAGAGTTCAGGATATCGCCACAAGGCGAGTGCTGAAAGATGTCTGCGGCGGTGAACTCTATTATCGGCGCCCAATCGGATTCGATCGGCAGGGGCGCGGGGGGTTCGGAGTTCGGAAAGGAGTCCGGATCCTCGGAGTCATGGATCATGCAGAGTGTGGGGCTAGCGTTCGGCTCGATCGCCTTTGAGATCGAAGCCCCCGAGGTGACGTCCAACCGCTCATCCTCGATTGGCGCAATAGGCTCCGAGTTAGGGGTCGGAACCGATGCATGTGCGGCCTCCAGGACACTGTCCGGAGGCAGAGCTAGGTCATGCCCCTCGAGATAATGCGATGCACTTGGCCGTGGCTCGAACCCGTTGAAGATCAAGTCTCCGCGGATGTCAGCCGTGTAGTTTAAGCTTCCAATCCTGACTTGATGGCCAGGGGCGTAGCTTTCGATCTGCTCCAGGTGGCCGAGCAAATTGGCCCGTAGAGCGAAGCCGCCGAAGACGAAGATCTGTCCGAGGAGAAAAGTCTCACCCTGGACCGTATCGTTGTTGATGATCAAAGGAGCCATCGGGCCTAAAGGCGATGACACAGAGGAACCCTCAATGAAAGCACCAATGTCGGTGTCAAAACCGGCGGATCTCGGGTAGTGGGTCCCGAACTGTGCGTCTAGGCCGGATGGTAACAGGAGGTAGGGAACACGATGTTTTACCCAGGTTCGGGCCCTCTTGATGGAGGTAAAACCCTACGTCCTGCTTGATTAATATTGATGATATAGGTAGTACAAGAGTAGATCTACCACGAGATCAAGGAGGCTAAACCGTAGAAGCTAGCCTATGGTATGATGGTTGTATATGGAGTTGATTGCCTACGGACTACAACCCTCTGGTTTATATAGACACCGGATAGGGTTAGGGTTACATAGAGTCGGTTACAATGATAGGAGATCTTGAATATCCGCGTCGCCAAGCTTGCCTTCCATGCCAAGGAAAGTCCCATCCGGACACGGGACGAAGTCTTCAATCTTATATCTTCATAGTCCTGGAGTCCGGCTGAAGGTATAGTCCGGCTACCCGAACACCCCCTAATTTAGGACTCCCTCACTCCCACTCGGGGGCTTAGCTGCAGTCGAGCACTCGCCTAAGTTCTCTCACTAAGAGGCTTAACGGCAGTCCAGCACTCGCCTAAGTTTGGAAAAATCCTACCGAGTGGAGAGCAATCCTCCCACTCGGGGGCTTAGCTGCAGTCCAGTACCCGCCTAAGTTTGAGACCCATTCCTATCCGCAAGGACGACGAGGCGCAGGTCGACTGCAACCTTCTCCTTTGGAGCTGCAGCACAAATACAATGTCCGCTCCATCCCTATCCGCAAGGACAACAAGGCGCAGGTCGACTGCAACCTTCTCCTTCGGAGCTGCTGCATAAATACAACGTCCGCTCCATCCCTATCCGCAAGGACGACGAGGCGCAGGTCGATTGCAACCTTCTCCTTCGGAGCTGCGACACAAATACAACGTCCACTCCATCCCTATCCGCAAGG
>NC_041386.1:545631550-545642150 GCF_002162155.2 Triticum dicoccoides | reverse complement strand
AGGTCAACTGCAACCTTCTCCCTTTTAGCTGCGGCACAAATACAACACCCGCTCAATCCCTATCCACAAGGACGACGAGGTGCAGGTCGACTGCAACCTTCTCCTTCGGAGCTGCGGCACAAATACAACGTCCGCTCCATCCTTATCCGCAAGGACGACGAGGTGCAGGTCGACTGCAACCTTCTCCTTCGGAGCTGCGACACAAATACAACGTCTGCTCCATCCCTATTCGCAAGGACGACGAGGTACAGCAAGCAAAGTCCATCCGAAGGAAACACAAGCACATTCGGAGATAAACCAAATTCAGATAAATCCTAAAAAAGTTCCAAGCAGCAAATCGAAAGTACTCGGGCACCAAGCCCGAAGGAGTTTAGTGGTTATAGAAACCACTCGGCATTCTGAGGCAAATTTAAAGCATATCCAAGTTTCATAAGATTGTTCACTCGGCCGGAGGAGGGCTAGCAGGCTCCATGAATGAGTCCAGATCGGTCCCATCGGCGATCCGAGTGGCGGCAGCAATGAAAGTCTCCATGAAGGACTGGAAGTCGTGCTTTTTGGTGTTAGCGACTTTGATCGCAGCCAGCTTGTCTTCACGAGCCTCCTTGTAATGGACTCGCACCAGGGATAGTGCCACATCAGCACCACACCGGGCGGAGGATTTCTTCCATTCTTGCACTCAGTCAGGGATCTCGTTCAGTCGAGTCATCAGAGATTCCAGATCATTCTGAAGCGTCTCCCCCGGCCAAAGCATCGAGTCGATTCAAGAGACAACCTCCTTCAGGCGTGCGAGGTAGCTTGTGGCGCTGGCGATACGGGACTCCAATCGGAGCACGTTCATCGCAGTTTGTCGCAGACTGGGGAAGCGATAGGGTCCAGACCCGTCTCGACCCTTCTAGTTTCTTTGTCGAAGTCTTGGCAGAGTTCTGCAGCCAAAAGTCAGTTCATCAACCAAGCAAAATCCGATTGCAAGCATCAACACAGTCGGATTAAAAGAAATACCTTCCAGTGCGAGATAAAGCTTCTTGGTGAGGGTCCTCAGATAAGGTTCTGTGTCATTCCTCTTGCGGATCGCAGACTCCAACTTTTCGTTCAGGACGACCTTGTCATTCTTCAGGCTGGTCACTTTGCGGTTAGCTTCATTAAGACAAGATTTCAGTTTATTCACCTCTCCTTCAAGCGTTCCGATTGAAGCAAGCTTCTTGTCTGCAAGAGCAGTTTTGTCTTGGGCTGCTTTTTGCACGGCGGCGAGGTCCGAGTCCTTCTTTTCCAGAGCCAACTTCATTTTCTCTGCAAAAGAAGTAATCGAATCAAAGAAGCGATCAAAGAGATATATTGAAATTCAGTCGACAATCAGTTACCTTCCATACCAGCGGCCTCATCTTGAGCTTTTTTCAGATTTTGCTGAGCCAATTCCAAGTCTAAGTTTAGTTGCCTCTGCTTCTCTTTGAGTTCAGAAAACTTGGAGATAAGAGTACAAGACTTCTGCAGGAGGCAAGAGACAGATCAATCGATAGGTTCAAAGGCAGTTCATTTCTGAGTGAATAAAACCTAAAGAAGTGGGCAAGAAGCTGTTCAGACCCAGTCGACTGCCAGCAGTCGACCACGGTCTCGGGGACTACACCCATTGGGTGCACTTGGTGTGCCCCCACCGGTTCTGATCTGACTCGACCGGCCCGCCGGAGTTGAGTGCAAAAAAAAAGAAGAGAGAAAGAACAATTGCACCGTCAAGAAAGAAGAACTCAGACCACAGTCGACTGCCAGTAGTCGACCGCGGTCTCGGGGACTACACCCAGTGGGTGCACTTAGCGTGCCCCACCAGTTCTGGTCCCACTCGCCCAGACCGAGTTGAAGAGCGAAACTACCAAAAATGACAGCGACACCCAGTGGGTGCTCTAATTCAACGCGAACAACAGGAGATTGTGCATAAGAAGATTTTTCGAGAACAAAAACAGTCAGAAAGTCTACTCACCTAGACATTGGCCCGAAGGGCGGCACTAGCGTCGTAGGCAGCCTGACTGCTCTCGTGCACTATCTTCACCCGCTCCATCATCATACCAGCCTGGTTGTCTGGGACGGGGTAGCTGGTGAAAAAGTGTGCAGACGACCCAGGTGCGGTTGCTTGAAGCTCCGTGGTGTGGAGTTGGATAGTTGAAGGAACCACAGGCATGGTCGACCGCGTGGGATGCCCACTCGGCAAGGGTGCAGTGAACGTCACAGTGGCCATGCCTGCGTCTTCAGCTTGACGGACGGGAGGCGTTGCAGTCGGTTCTTGCCGAGCCACCCTGCCAGCTGTTACCTTCTTGCTCTTCCTAAGCTTAGGAGCCGCATCTTCGTCGTCGTCCGGAAGATCAATGATGTTGGGTGGAGCTGCAAGATAGAACATTCGCCCCCAAGTGAACCACTCGACCCTAAAAGGATCAAGAATCGAAATCGCAAGAGTTCATACCTGGGTTAGAGGTTACCGCATCCTCCATTTCCTCGTCCCGGTACTAGTATGAAGAGGTCCCTGAAGTAGCAGCACTGCAAAGGCCCGCATTCAATCGGTTACACCCAGTTAATCAAATCCACATGAAGGACAAGTCAGATGGTTACCCAGAGATAGTAGGAACGGTCATTTTGATCGTGGGCAAAGCTTTTGGCAGTTTGGAGGAGATGGCTTTCGACACTTTCGGCGCTGGGGGCGGCGCGACCTTAGATTGCTTTGGAGCCTTCTTAGTCGGCGTCGGGGAAGACGTCCTAGGGCGCTTTGAGGACTGCCCGATTGGCGCAGCCACCAAGTCCGGAGCGCTTGCCGGGTCATGAGTGTGCTTGGACCTCCTCTCCCTGCGAGGAGGCGAGTCGACTTCTTCCTCATTAGTCGATTCCTCGCTCTGCTCGTCCTCCTCGGCTTCCGAATGCTCCTCACCGCTCTCGGCCCCGCTCCCTTCTTCCTCAGTGCCTGGGTCCTGCAATCCGTTGGGCATCGAGTACATTTCAATGAGGGCCTGAAAGGATAACAATCAAAGGAAATTCAGTCGACCCCGAACGGGACATCACATGGTGAATCGGAAAGATACTTGATAAAACAGAAATATACCTGCTCCGGCTGGTGCGAGTTGTCGAATGGAATCACCCTCCTAGACAGTGATTCCCCTCAACCAGTTCTCCAAGATATCCTCGCTGACCTCCTCCGGGTGGATCCGAGTGGTATCCTCGAGCCCAGAGTACATCCACATCGGATGATCGCGCGCCTGAAGAGGTTGGATGCGTCGACCGAGAAAGACCTCCAGCAGATCCATCCCGGTCACTCCGTCGCGGACAAGCTGGATGACCCGTTCAACCAGCACCTTGACCTGCGCTTTCTCTTCTGGAACTACCTTCAGGGGAGCAGGCTTCTCCACTCGAGCCAAGGAGAAAGGGGGAAGTCCAGTCGACTGGCCAGGGGTTGGCTGATCCTTGCAGTAGAACCAAGTCGACTGCCAGCCCCGGACCGAGTCAGGAAGGATCATGGCTGGGAAAGTACTCTTGCTCCTCATCTGGATCCCAGACCACCGCACATCTGGATCACCCGCGTCCTCTCGTCACTCGACTTTGCCTTTTTGACCGACTGGGAACGACAAGTGAAGATGTGTTTGAAAAGCCCCCAGTGTGGTCGACAGCCCAAGAAGTTTTCGCACATGGACACGAAAGCGGCCAGATAGACTATGGTGTTCGGAGTGAAATGGTGGAGCCGAGCCCCAAAGAAGTTCAAAAAACCCCGGAAGAAAGGGTGGGGAGGCAGTGAGAATCCACGGTCTATGTGGGTTGCGAGGAGGACACACTCACCCTCTCTAGGTTGCGGCTCGGTTTCATCCCTCGGGAGCCGAGCCGAATTGTGAGGGATCAATCCCCCCTCCACCAGGTCGTCGAGGTTATCCTGTGTGATTGCCGAGCGGATCCAGTCGCCCTGGATCCAGCCCGCCGGCAGGCCGGACCTCGACGAGGATCCGCCTCGGCTGGTCCGCTTGCCCTTTGCCTTCGCGGTCGCTTTCTTCACGCATTCCAGCGCCGCTGTCTTCTCCTTCCCCATGGTGACGGATCGAGCTCGAACAGAGGTCCGGTGACGAAGCAGAAGTGAGAGTGGCGGAGAGATCGGGGGAAAGAGAAGAGAGAATTGAAGCACGCGGAGCAGAGGCCTGGCCCGGGACCTTTTATAAGGCCTTTCACCGAGTGGCTGACTGGTGGACCCAAGCGATCTAAACAAATCCCGCAACAGTCGTGCGCGTAGTACATGGCGAAAAAGGTGGCGTGGGGATCGAGGAGACTTGCCTAATCCGTCCTGATAACCTCGGTTCCGCCCGTCTGGCGCACTTCCCAAAATTCGAATCCCGTGAGATCCGCGGAGAGCAGAACAACCTGTCAGACTGAAGACAAACACCCTCTACATCATCATTCGGAATTCTACCATGAAAGTTCACTCGACAACAACCAAGAATGGACCAAGGCGATTGAGAAAGAAGTCGACGTCGTCACCTCAACTCATTGTTCCAGGACAAGGCATATTCATAGCACAAAGAGTGGGTCAGAAGTGTTCTCAACCCCTTCCTCACTCAAACCCTGATCCATTCGGGGGCTAATGATGAAGCTATGTACCTAGGGTAGGGTCACGGACCTGTCCAGCATACCCTCCCCAAGGACATCTCTGCAAAGAATCAGAAGTAGTCGAAGAGAAACCGTCATCCACTCGACCGTGGAGATGCACTCACTCGACCACCTTGAAGACACTTGACCACCAGAAGATGAGGAACCCTCCACTCTGCAATGGTCAGGATTTATACCATAGCATTATGAGCATTTATGACTCTTTACTGTAGACATTACCAGTAACGCCTTTCCTTTATGAGCATTGAACCATGTGTAACGGAGGGGAGCTGGGGTCCTGGCGCACTCTATATAAGCCACCCCCCTCCTCTGGGACAAGGGTTCGCATCTTTTTGTAAACTCACACACACATATAATCCAGTCGACCGCCTCAAGGCACCGAGACGTAGGGCTGTTACTGTCGTGGTTCTAGTCTGACAGTAGTGTAGGGGGTAAGTATGGAGAGGCAAGATCTTAGATATGGAGAAGTTGTAAGCACTCAAGGTTTACGAGTTCAGGCCCTTCTCGGAGGAAGTAATAGCCCTACGTCTCGGAGCCCGGAGGCGGTCGACTGGATTATGTGAGTATGAGTTACAGAGGTGCGAACCCTTGTCTCGGAGGACGGGGGTGCCTTATATAGAGTGCACCAGGACCCCGGCCAGCCCAAGTTGCAAAGGGTTCAATGTACATTAAGGCAGGGCGTTACTGGTAACGCTAGTAATAAAGTGCTATGATGACCATAAAAGCTATTTAATGACCGACCGTTAGCGTGAGGAGTGACTTTAGGTCTCCTGGCCGTCGAGTGGTTGGATCTTGGTCGAGTGATTGCTTCTTGGTCGAGTGTCTTCGAGTCTGTCGAGTGGAACACCTTCAAGTCGATTGAAAGGTGATTTCTTTTAGAGATGTCCTTGGGTAGGGCAGTTAGGATAGGTCCATGACCCTACCCTAGGTACATAGCTTCATCATTAGCCCCCGAATGGATCGAGGTTTGAGTGTGGAAGGAGTTGAGAACTTCTCCGACTCGTTTTTCATGCCGTGAGCATATCTTGTTTCGGATCAACGGACCAGAGTGATGACAGCAAGTTCCTTTCCAGTCGCCTTGATCCATTCCTAATTCTTCGTCGAGTGAATTTCTTTACTTGTAAGGCTCCGAGTGACGGCGCGGAGGAGATCTTTGGTCTGACAAGTTGTTTGATGCCCGCAGATTTCGTGGGATCCGAATTTTGGGAAGCGCGCGGGACGAGGGAGGCCGCAATAATCGGATGGGATAGAGCGGAGCCGCCTTGATCCCCGCACCGCCTTTTTCGCCACGTATCGCGCACGCGGTCGTTACGGGATTTGACAGAGTCACCTGGGCCTACCCGTCAGCCACTCGGAAGCGGCCTCATATAAGGCATTGGACCGGAGTCTCCCGCACAGTGCGTTCTCATTCCCTCTTCTTCTCTCCACGTCCCTCCGTTGTGCTTGTTCTCGCCCCAGCATCACCGCTCCGTACGCGTCTCGCCGGCGGCAATGGGGAAGGAGAAGACGGCGGCTCTGGAGCGGGCAAAGAAGGCGACGGCAAGGTCGAAGGGGAAGGCGACCACCCGGGGCGGATCTTCTTCACGGACCTGCCTGCCGAAGGGCTGGATCCAGGGTGACTGGATCCACTCCAGGATCACCCAAGAGGACCTCGACGACCTGGCCGAAGGGGGGCTGATCCCCTATGACTCGGCGCGGCTTCCGAGGAAGGAATCTGAGCCGCAACCTCGGGAGGGTTAGCATGTTCTTCTTGCCACCCACGTCGACCGTGGATTTTCCTTGCCTCCTCACCCCTTATTTCGAGGGTTTCTGAACTTCTTTGGGGCACAACTCCACCATTTTACCCCCAACTCAATCGTTTATCTCGCCACTTTCATTTCTTTGTGTGAGAATTTCCTGGGTTACCGGCCTCACTGGGGTCTTTTCAAGCATATTTTCACTTGTCGCTCCCAGACAGTGAAAAAGGCTAATCCGAGTGATGAGAGGACCCAAGTGATCCAGATGTGTGGGGGTCTTGGCATCCAGACGAGAGGGAAAAGCTCCTTTCTAGCCATGATTCTTCCTGACTCGGTTCGCGGATGGCAGTCGACCTGGTTTTACTGTAAAGACCAGTCGACGCCAGGGCAATCGACCGGCCTCCCTCCCTTTACCATGGACCGAGTGGAGAAACCCTCCCCTTTGAAGGTGCTCCCGGAGGAGAAGGCGCACATGAAGCTCTTGGTCGATCGAGTGGTCCAGCTTATTCGTGACGGGGTCACTGGTATGGATCTCTTGGAGGTCTTCCTTCAGCGGCGCATCCAGCCTCTTCAAGCTTGAGACCATCCGATGTGGATGTATTCGGGTCTTGAAGACTCCACTCGGATCCACCCGGAGGAGGTCGACGACGACATGCTGGAGAAGTGGCTGTCGAGCATTACCGGGAACAAGGACAATCCCAGGGGAGCCAGGAGGGTTCCCCCATTCGACCAGTCTCATGCACCAGAGCAGGTCTGATTCTGAGTTTTTGCTTGTAATCTGAATTCACTCGCGCAGCTGCCTATATTGCGTCGACTGACTTTGCTCTCCTTGCTTTCTTTCAGGCCATTATTGAAATGTAGTCAATGCCCAACGGGGAGCAAGAGCAAGTTCTGGAAGGCGAGGCGAGTGGCGGCGAAAGTGGCGAGTGGACTTCCGATGGTGAAGGGGATGGAGGAAGCGACGACTCAAGTGATGGAGAAGAAGTCGAGTCGCCCCCTCGCAGGGAGAGGCGATCCAAGCTTGACCAAGAACGGCCGAGTGCCCGCGACAAGGCAACTGCTCAGGTTGGTCAGTCTTTGAAGCGTCCTCGGATCTCTTCACCAACCCCGACTGAGATTGCGCCCAAGAACCCCAAAGTTGCAGAGCCGAGGACTCGGAAGGCATTGCCAAAGATCAAGATTGATATCCCCGTTGCCTCCGCGTGAGTGTCTCTCTTTGTATTCACTCGACACTCTGTGCTGTTTGTTTTTCTTGTTTTAACTGGATGAACTTTGGAATTGTCAGCGCTGCCACTTCCGGGACCTCAGCTTACAGGGATGATGATGAGGTGATGGAGGATGCGGTCACTTCTAATCCGGGTATGATTTCTGCCATACTGTCTTTATTCTGTCGATTCGACTGCAATGTGCATCATTTGGTGACATGATTTTGGCAATCGAACTTTGCACAGCTCCCAACATTATTGACCTCCCTGATGATTATGAAGAACCCGGAAGGCCTTTGACGAGGAAGAGTAGGCGAGCTCCTGTAAGCGAGGCGCTACAGTCGACGCCGAGGGAAGAACCAGTCGTTCAGGACACTGGCGACGTCAATCGGGGTTTTGTTACCTTTGCCGAGCCACTGTCGAGTGCTTTGCCTTCTTCGTCGATTGCCCGGGCCTCTGTCGACCCACCCATCATGTCCCAGAGGACGAGGTGAATGCTACTAGGGAAGCCATACGCTAGGCGCGCGTCATGATGGAGAAGATGAAGATGGTGCGAGACGCCAGCCAAGCCGCCTATGATGCCAGCTCAGCTCTCCAGAGCAATGTTCAGGTTAGTTGGTCGCCGCTTGTTCTGTTGGATATGCTACCTGAAGATTCTTTCCGAAAATCTTTGCTTCTGTACACCCACTGGGTGCGTCGATTGAATTTTTGGACTAGTGGGGGCACGCTGAGTGCACCCACTGGGTGTAGTCCCCGAGACTACGGTGGACTGCTGGCAGTCGACTGTAGTCTTTGTATTTTGCCGAATGTATAAACCAAACTGGTAGTTTGTCTCTTCCACTCGACTTCGGCGGGCCGGTCGAGTGGGATCAGAACCGGTGGGGGCACACTAAGTGCACCCACTGGGTGTAGTCCCCGAGACTACGATGGACTGCTGGCAGTCGACTGTAGTCTGAGTTCTACTTTCTCTCTTTCTGCCTCTTTTTTTTAACTCGACTTCGGCGGGCCAGTCGAGTGGGATCAGAACCGGTGGGGGCACGCTAAGTGCACCCAGTGGGTGTAGTCCCCGAGACTATGGTGGACTGCGGGCAGTCGACCATAGTCTTTAGTATTTATTGCCTTTGTTGTTTTTGCTGTAAAAATAACTTCTCCCCTTTGATTTCAGAAATCTTGTGATCTTGGAGCTCGCTTTGCTGACTTGGAGAAGCACCAGATTCAACTGAACGTTGACTTGGAGCTGGCCAGGACAGAGTTGCAAAAGGTCAGAGACGGCGCCGCAGGTAAGACGAGTTTGTCGACTGGTCAGTTTTAGTCTTGAGTACCCTTCTGCTATTTCTGAATCAATCATCATTTCTTTGCAGAAAAACTGAGAGAAGCTCTGGTGAAGAAGGATCAGGATTTGGCCGTTGCTCGTAAGGAGGCTGACGACAAGACTGCTCTGGCCGAACAGAAGCTGGCTTCGGTCGGCCAGTTGGAAGAAGAGAATACCAGGCTGAAGACCGCTCTGAATGACTCCAACAAGGAGTGCTCGCGCTGGAAGAAGGCGAATCTCGTCCAGGGCGAGAAAATGGAAGGCATTGCTCGCAGGAGGGATGATCTGGAGAGCTATCTAAGAAGTCTTGCCAAGAAGTTGTTCGTCAAGCTTGAAGGTGCACATTCTGTTCCGACTGACTTTTTTTTGTGTCGACTCAGTGTACGAAAATTGACTTATCCTTGGGTCGTGAATGCAGAGTTTTGCCAGAACTTTGAAGAGGAGACTGGGCGGATCGAACCAGGCTTGGATCCAATCAACTCTCCCGTGAAAGATGAAACTGCCATGAATCTGCTCCGTCTGGAATCTCGCATCGACAGTGCCGTGGACTACTTGGCTCGACTGAAGGTCGCTATGTCGCGGATTAACCCGGCACTTTGGCCAGAGGTTGTGCTCCAAAATGATATCGAGTCCCTGATGAATCGACTAAATGAAATCCCCGACCGAGTGCAGGAGTGGAAGAAGTCTGCTGCTCGGTGTGGCGCTGACGTGGCTCTGTCTTTGGTTCGTGTCCACTTCAGGGAGGTGCGATAGGACAAACTGGCAGCAATCAAGGTCGCCAACACCCAGAAGCATGACTTCCGAACCTTTATGGAGACTTTCATCGCTGCAGCCACTCGGATAGCCGACGGCGTCGACCTGGATGAGTTCGTCGAGCATGCCAGCCCTCCTCCCGCAGACTAAACAAACTCTTATGTCCCACCTTAAATTTGCCTCGGAATGCCGAGTGGTTTTTGTAACTGTTAAACTTTTTCAGGCTGCATGCCCGAGTACTTCGATCTGCGATCTGGAACCTTTGGAATTTACCTGAACTTGGTTTACCGTTGAATATCTTTATGAATCTCCTGCTGAGTGAACCCATTCTTCATTTGAGACAACTTTTGCATTCGCAGTGCAGCTCCAAAGGAGAGGGAAGCAGTCGACCCATGTCTTGTATTTGTGGCGAAGCTCCCTAGGGGAAGGCGGCGGTCGACCCACACCCTTTTATTGTAGAGTGGGACGGAGCGCACATTGTATTTGTGGCGAAGCTCTCCAGGAGAAGGTGGCAGTCGACCCGTACTTAGTTACTGTAGAGCAGGATGAATCGCACATTGTATTTGTGGCGAAGCTCCCCAGGAGAAGGTGGCAGTCGACCTGCCCCTCGTCGTCCTTGAGGAATGAGATGTGTTTCGTACTTAGGCGAGTTCTGGACTGCAGCTAAGCCCCCGAGTGGGATGATTGCTCTCCACTCGGTAGCATTTTTTTCAAACTTAGGCGAGTGCCAGACTGCAACTAAGTCTCTAAGTGAGAGAACTTAGGCGAGTACTGGACTGCAGCTAAGCCTTCGAGTGGGAGGATTGCTCTCCACTCGGTAGGATATTTTCAAACTTAGGCGAGTGCCGGAATGCAGCTAAGTCTCTAAGTGAGAGAACTTAGGCGAGTACTGGATTGCAGCTAAGCCCCCGAGTGGGAGGATTGCTCTCCACTCGGTAGGATTTTTTCAAACTTAGGCGTGTGCCAGACTACAA